>NW_012130103.1:1334581-1337357 GCF_000143395.1 Atta cephalotes | reverse complement strand
GGAAGCAAAGATGTACACCTAATACAGTATGCAGTAACCATACGTCTTTTAGTATAAAGAAAAGTTGTTTATTTCAGATTTATTTCTGTTTTTTAGATTTATTTATTATATTTTTTTCTCGAAATTCAATTTTGTCCTTTTTTATTGTAATAATATTATTACCTTCCTAATTAGCAGGAAATTATTTTTTAATTAGCATTTCAGTGTCAAATGTTCTAATGAATGAATTTTTTTACGGAAACCGACAAATTTAATTTTATAAAAAGGTAATACATATTAATTCAAAGAAAACAACAGTAACAATAACATCAAAATGACATCAAAATGAATCGTGATTAATTAATTGAAAAATGATTTTTAATAATCAAATTTACGATTATTTTGATGTTATTTTGATATTATGATGATTTGTGTTTACTTGAATTATACATTAGGTTTACTACGCAAAAAAATTTCAGAAATTAATATGCAGACTTATAACAATTACGAACTGATTGGGAATGTTTAGAATAAAATTCTAAAATTTTCGGGTTTGTCTCCTTTTTTTCTCTAAGAAAATACAGTCACTGTAAAAATGCAATACATTAATAATTTGTGAAGTATTCTTGGTCTATTCCCAATTTTAATTTTAATGTCACATTCTTTGACCAATATGGAATCGACTTTTTTATCAATTTACATATCTTGAGCATCAATGTGGCATATTTGAAGTAATTATTAGGAAATAATTTTATTTAATATGATATTTTTATGAGAATATTACGCTAGCACATTATTTCCTGCAGCCTTTCTTTTACATTCCGCTATCATTAATGCCATGTAACACTCGCAAACGGACACGCAGTTCCGCAAAAACTCTGGAAGTAATCTGGCTTAAGTTTCCATTTGCAGCGACATAAAATTCGTGGATATGCTAAAGAGGTTTACCAGATGGATTATTTGTGCGAAATAAATTTCGCGCGGAGCTTGGTGCGCGTGGAATCAGCACTTTCGTTAGCCGTGAAGGATGGCTTTTGAAAGGACTGTTCGAGGTATTAAGGCTCAAGCACGAAATTGAAAACGTACGCTTCGCGGAGATAGACAGGGACGGTGCGGGCGGAACGAAAGAGCAAAGGGGTGAAAAGGGATGGGCCAACGTGCAAACGGACGGTCAAACCAATTCCACACCCCAACTCGGCGTCAGTCACTGTTTCCAATCCCATTAGCGACACGGTGATTCGTGAATGGGCGCGAAAATGCGAGGCTTTTAATCAACGAGACTCATTATCATCAAGCGATTTTCACTGCGTCGTGTCGCCCTTGCGAATTAATGAACAGCATCGATCTGAATGACATTCGCGTACGGCAGTTTGCGTCCTAAGATTAGCAGCGCGGTCCTGCTGCTGCGCGGATGATCTGCATTTCCCACGTACGGAGCTAACCCGTGAAAACGGTGGTTCCTAATGTGTGTCTATTAATCGAGATGGGGCAGTTAGAAGGTTTTATGTAAGAACTTTCCAAGTACCGTTTAATTTAATGGCACTTCGGGACTTTGTACATAAAGCTTTTCATTTATAACATCTTGCACATAGTCGCTGAGTCTTAATTCTGGTTCCTACACTAAGCCATCTGACTATCCGGGAACGCTGTTCACGTAACTTGCACGTTTACATTTGTTATTAATTATTCGCGAGCTATTTGATAATAGTATAGATGCTCCTTCCGAGTTTTTTCTTCGCAATATAAACAACTGCGAGAATCTGCATTTTGTTTACGTATCCCACGGCGATCCTCGATTCGCTTTTATACATCTCTGAAGAAGCGTTCATACTCGCAATTGCTCGAACGATTCGTATTACTCTCGGGGGTGTCGTGGTCGACAAAATACGTCGTTTTGCGGACACTGCATCCTCGTGCCGGCGTTTCGATACGCGCCACGAGCACGAATTCGTCCAGACAGCGAAAACATCCTGACTTCGAGGGTGGAAAGCGAAAGAGACTCAGCGATAATAAAAGAAAGCGAGCAGATGGCGGACGTTGGCGCCGTGCTAAAGTGACGTTATTGTGATACAAATTGAGATATAGAGTGCCGGAGGTTTGGGAGGTGGTGACAAAGAAGGTTGAAGGATCAGCCGAAGCTGTTAGTCTTGATTATCGTAGACAGTCATCCTGGAACCCTCGCGATGTCGAGGCGAATCCGAGGGAAGATGTATGGTGTCCTTCCTACCGCGTAGTCATGGTATTCTCTGTGCTCATTGGGGGGCTATTAATTTGTACAAATGCCATCCTTTATTAGACACGGACTCATTAGCTCAGAAGATGGCGTTTTAACACACCGCTATACACGTGCCCAGTATTCCGCGGTGTGATCCGTATTTATAGACTAATTTTTATTCTTTAAATATAATTTCATTTCTTCCTGTCGCATACAGTCACTTTATGTTTGTTGATTAAAGGGATATAATGGATGATCAAATATTTTTCATTTTTGATGATATTTCATGGATTATACGTAATTAGACCCGAAAATATTGTCTCTAAGTCACGGCGTATAAATTAAATAAATACATTTACCGCACGTTAATAGATAAAGGCGTTTATTAATATTCCAAGACAAGCTCTCTAAGAATTAAAAAATGAAGTAAAAAGAAAATGAAAAGAAAATATTATAAACATATAGAAAATACAATAAGCAATATACCCTTCTTCAGCTTCGTTTACCATCGTCGTAACAGTGCACTACAGTTCAATCAGTTAAGCTCTATATATATATATATATATATATATATATATATTG
>NW_012130103.1:1329336-1334022 GCF_000143395.1 Atta cephalotes | reverse complement strand
CTATATATATATATATATATATATATATATATATTGCGATCAAAGTGGGCGCGTTTTATCGAGGTGCCTGAATCGAATGTACCGTAAAGCTTCGAGGCTACTCGGCAGTTTAGCGACGTCGACATAGTACCATCCTCATCACTCTCCGCGACCATCTTGCTTGGCACTTCGGCAAGAGCTTTATTGAAGTCCAGTCAATCTCTGTCGCCCGTAGTTTCCGATCTGAAGCGCACCGCCGTCCAGCCTTTGAACCGGTATACCGTTGGAGGAGGCGAGGGTGGACGATCGGCTTTATATATAAACTTGAGAGACAAATGGCACGAGGTCGTACTATGGTGGCAAAGGCACAAGTGCTAGGAGCAGGTGTAGCGCCGGGTATATACTGCCGGTGAATGGGAAGTCGGTAATTAAAATGTCCTCCCTTAGGAAACTCCACGCCACAGTGGCTCGAGCCGTAGCCAACCTTCTTTCGGATATTTATCTACTTACGTGTGACTGGTCCTTACCAAGAACTAATAAATCGGTTATTGAGACGTTTTTAATTTTGTATTATAATTAATAAAAATAAATCAACGTGCTAATGTATAAATAATAAGCTCGCGGAATTAATATCGTAATTGAAAATTGAAGTTTTTCATCTTATATTCATTTATTATTTGTTTTTTAATATTAGAAAATAACACGAAAATTAAATAATATTATTTTGTTTTTGCTTATACTCAATTATATTCTAATGCAAATTTAAGAAAATATCATTTTTACAATATAAAGATGAAAATATGCAATCCATGCATTTTCTAACAAGAAATTCTTAGCAAATCTTTTTGACACTTTCAGTCTCGGCGTGTTCCAATGGAAATGCTCGCTTACTCTCTTCTGACACTTTTTCGCTATCTTCTTTCTCGTTAGTAGTTTCTTTAGATGAAGAAAGCCGCAGGGCATGCGATTTCGAAACGACATCGGCGCGCGCAACGGTACCTAAAAGTGCCAAAAACTTTCAACGAAGAAGTTTCTTTAAAAGTCACACGGATCATCGTATTATCTGCCTCTTTCCTCTTTACTCCTTTTTCTTTTAGTTTTCTCCAACACATCGTGCTGATGACACACGAGATTGGATGGAGTAATTCCGGTCGAACGGGTTCAATATTCGGCGCTTTCCGTCGTTAAAAACTACGGAGGATAAGTCGCGAACGGACAGTCTAAGCGAAAGAATTTTGTCGACCTTCGTCATTCTTCACTGGCGCTGAAGCAGCGAAGGTCGGCGAGGAAAAGAGGATGGGTTCCCTTAGTCTCCGGGGATTATGGACTTCGTCGATGGTCCTGGCCCGAGTTGGATGACGAGAGAAGACTAGGATCAAAAGCAAAGTGTATCCTCGACGGAAGAACTCCGGGGAAATTGATCGGTCCAGTTTCGATAGTTAATTAAACTTGGAGTTATTAAATCCGCAAGAAGTGTACGATCAGCGATGTTTGAGCCTCCCGTGGATACCATATACGTCCATCACGAAATTATTTTCTATTTGCCGTGCCTCCACTGATTACACACACAACATAACATACAATCACTTTTTCATCAAATATTGATGGAACCAACGTAAATAGTAAACATATAATTATGAGTTGATCAGTGATAAAGCAGGGTGCGGTAATCGAGAGAATATATCGTGATATAATATTCAATGATAAATATTATCTGGTATGGAGATAATTGCATACACAGGAATACGGCTTTTATAAAAATAGTCCCCCTCTTTTTCATTATGCAAAATCTCTGCTTTCGCATCGAGCTTCACATCGGAGGGTTGTAAAAGAAAACATCACGCGGGATGGCGAGACGATTTTATTTGTAGCCAAGGTTGTGGCGCTTTATGCGCCAGGCCCTATCGCAAAAGATTCATCGAGACAATCCGCGCACCTGCGTACTCCCGATCTTCTCTTCCAGACTCGCGTTTGACGTAGGAGGATTTACGATCTTGCGCCCCGGGCCAGATTAGGCTGGAGCGCAGCGCAACGGGTGGATTTTCCAGGAGAGATTCCACGTAGGGGATTTTTAAAGGAGGTGCTTTTAAAACGCCCCCGCGCGTTTCTCCCTACTATCTCCAGGATGCTAGTCGACCTCTCTGTTTGCAGCAAAGTCTATTTCGCCGTAAAGCGACGCAAAAGCTCGCCGATGATGTGGCACCGAATGCCCTGGCAAAAGTTATAGTTTTATCTGGTTCAACGACGAGCACGCGATGCCGTAGAAAAGGTGAGCGACGACGGAGAGAAGGAGAAGTATAAAAACGGAAAGGCCATGAAGCGGGTTGTGCGAGCCCGAGGGAAAGAGAGAGAGAAGCAGGTATTTTTGCCCCTTTATGATTGCAGAATCTCTCGCGTATTTTACATCGCCTCGTAAACTTCTCTCTTTGCGCTGCTCGCGGTCCTTAATAATAGATTACCACGTGCCTCGAACGACGACGAGGAGCGACGAGCGAGAAGAGTGAGAATGCGACGCGTAAGGGATGCATCGATGCCCGAGCTGGCATAACCCCGGTGATGATTGCCGTTGAGACTGCAAGACTTTCTTCGCGGAAGCGGCAGTAACTTCGAAAATTTATTTAGCACCTGCCGTATAACGCGACTGATCATATATGTACGAGACTCGGGCGTGATAACGGCGCCAGAATGTGATGCAACCGCGATATTACGGAATAAAATACTGAGAGAAAAATTTGTGATATTTATAACTATAATTATCATGTTACCATAATTGTTGTGATTACATATGGTAATTATGTTATAATTTTAACGTTATAGCGTTCTCTCGAAAAGATTCTTTCTTCACCTTTCTTTATTGAAAAATAAATTTTGTTGTATTTATAATTACAATTACATGTTATATAATTATAGCAATATGTAATTAGAATACCATAATTATGGTAATACAAATACCATAATTATGGTAATATGTAATTATATTTACAAATACCAAATTATGGTAACATGTAATTATAGTTACAAATATCAAAATTATATAACATGTAATTATAATTGTAAATATAAAAAATTTTTTTCAGTAAAAAAAGGCATAACAAGAAGCTTTTCTAAGAAATAATGTAACGTCATATATATACGTCGGTAAAGACAGGCAACGGTTTCTTCTCCTCCGCGTGTGCACGCACGAGTACACATCGATCAGATAAATCGTTGAATCAAACTGTTCAACTTGCACATTTCTAGTGCCACTTTTGCCACTCTCGGACATCACTGAGGGATATAAACTGGCGCTTTAGAACTTCCTTGAAACTGGAATGCTAGAAATGAATGTTCCTTTCTTTATTTTCTTCTTTTTGCGACTTCGCTTTTTCTCATCACCTCTTAAACTTGGCTTAACATTAACCTTAGACAATGAAACTCTCGACGTGTCTTCGACATTCTTTCTATCTCACCAAGCAATGTGACAACTGTGACAAGGCAAAAACTGGCCGATGGCATGACGCAGAGAAGAAATGGTTTTCATTAAAACAATGTCGGCAATACTAAATATACGCGGAATTACATGACATATTTTAAACTTTAGAGTGATAGATCCGTTTGTTTTTATTTAACACGCAATTAATTATTATGAAAGGAATAGCTGCGTTCGAAAAAAGCAGCTTTACAAAGTTGTTGTAAGATTCTTTAATATAATTGCTTTATACATTTAAATCTAATAAAGAACTAAGAACCAATCATATTAAAAAATTTTACAACAGTTGCAAAGCTGCTTTTTCCGATGAACACCCACGACTGTTAGGTTTATATTCTGTTAACAATCTTTCGTAATAGCATTGGCAAAAAATTATACACATATAACACATTGTTCTTAAAACAGATATATTCGATAAAAGATCTTTTTTATGAAATTGCTGTTAAAAGTTCGAAATTCACAGCAACATTTTTATTGCTGCTTATTTAAACAGAAAGTACGTAAAAAGAAAGACATTTATGTGCGATCGGTGACGCTTTACTGGCGTAGAACAATAGAGCGCGTGCGACACTTTCGATAAAATCCTTTTATTTCGTCGTACGACGCATGAATTCCGGAACAATGCGCGCCGAAAATTTCGAGCACGGTCACAGGAGTCTTCTTTCGAAGAGGACGGACAGAGTAGCGTGGCGCTGGACGGTGGAGAAGTAATGGGACAGGGAAGTGCCATTGTACGTGCATAAATACAATTCCGGGATTAAAAAAGTGGAGCGAATCCTCGCCGACGAGGGGCCGCGATCTCTTTCCTGTGACGCACTCGTGGCGCAACCGCAATACTCGTAAAGAAGATCCGACTGGCGTGCTACCATTGCGGATGCTGAGCCGCCGGAGCGTAAAGAGAAAGCAGAGCTATCTCCATTCCACCCTCACCCCCTCCCCGGTTCGAGTACACCCGGTAAACCCTTCCGTTACACCCGCCTGTCGCTGCTTTTTTCGACCGCCACTACTATTGCGTCTTGCATTTGTTTGTCGCTTTTCCCCGTGAACTAACACCGTCCATAATATCGACCTCGTTGCTATGTGTTGTTACGAGATTTCTACCGGAAGTGAATTTTTTTTAAGATTAAGGTTGAAGAAACACAAAATTAAGAACAGAGAGACAAATGACAAAAATAATATAAATACATGTTCCTGTATATATATATATATATATATATATATATATATATTATTTATTA
>NW_012130103.1:1308621-1329105 GCF_000143395.1 Atta cephalotes | reverse complement strand
AGAGAGGGAGAGAGAGGAGGGATGAAGTAGGCCATAGATCGAAGTATGGTAATTGCGTCTCATGCTGGACCAATCCGCAGTGCTCCGAAATAGAAGGTTGGCAAAAGTCCTTGGATGCCTGAGTGCGTGGACGATCACGATCGATCGATCAGAACCGCCGAGTCGAAGGAGACAAAGCGTGTTGCTAGTGTTAAAGTGTCGGACGTCTGGTAATACCAATTCACTGTCGGTTCTAGATACTTAGCAGTGTGCGACGTGGCAGATATTGAAAGAGGAAGCACGTAGTATCCCGCGAAATTGGACAGTATTGACAAGTATCCTGAAGGGATAGCAAACGTACTACATATACGCGTATACCTATATATTATTACAGTTTACTAAGGAAACTACATCTTTTTTTTTATTACGCGTACAGAAGATAATTTATTCTTTTACATGAACCTTATTATTAAGATTCAATTTAAGTTACGAGATTATAAATATTTATAATAATAAGTATTCATAAATACGTATTTATTGTATAATAAATTTTCGAAAATACTTGTGATATTTTGTCTTGATTCAAGATACTCGTAATCGCGTAACATCTATATAACGTTACTGAAAATGGAATAGTGACATAACACATATTCAGGCGTTTGCAATTATGAGTAATCCCCATTCTTATCGGTAGCATCAATCTGACAATATTGATTCGAGTATGTAGTCGGGCCTTCCGGCTGCCCATTTCGACCTATTGGCAAGTGCTCTGGAGCACATTATATTCTCGATTTATTGGAAAGGCTTGCGAATTGGTGAGTGAGTGAGTGAGTGAGTGAGTGAGAGAGAGAGAGAGAGAGAGAGAGAAACAGAGAAAAGCAAAAAGAGAGAAGAAAAAGCAAAAAGAGAAGTTAGACGCACTACTAGCGCGAGACGGAAAAAGTCGTTGTTGAAGAGAAAAGAAAAGGAAGAAGAGGAGAGACGAGCGGAGACCATCGTATACTCAGAAGGACGAGGACACGAGCGGCAAACACTCTCGTGCATGGTCCCCTCTTGGGGAAAAGCTCCCGGCTACGACTCATTCCCGTGGTCCGTAAAGAGGCTAAGAGAACGTTGGGAGGGTACGCGGAGACGAGTGAGCCAGAGAACGTATAAAATGAAGACCAGGTCTGAAATGATAAAACTGAGGATATTTCTAGCTTACGCCGGTATAAAGGGAGGTCTTGGCGAGATGGAATGTCTCCGGCTGGATGGCAGAGAGGCTAGATCGAGTCTCTTTCATATATGGACAATATCACCAAAATATGGTCAGTTTTAAGAACCATCCTGGCTCCAGAAAGATTCCTCTCGTCGTAGTGATTTCCGCGCCGCGGAAATATTATATTATATTATATACCTCTCTCTTTTTCTATCTCTTTTCCGTCGCGAGGGACACCCATCGACGGACTCTTTGCACGCCCGTTGAACTTTGCGAATTTTATTTTTCGCAAGGACGGGAAACGCCACTCGCCTTTAATAAAGTTACACGCATTCGTTCCACCTCTATGAATACGTAAACGGCTGGGTGCTTATACTCCGATGGAAATATCCTCTTTAAAAGCGATTCCTTTCAGGATCGCATTTGCAGCGCGCACGGACGCCAAGTGGAACGCGACGTGGGCATGCCTTAAATCCTAGGATATGCCCGGGCAACTACGGAAAGAGACGGAGAATTATGAATAAGACGCGGCGTTTATCTCGGAACGAGGTACGATAAAAGTATCCGGTATGTGGATATATCGTCAGAATTGCCATCCATTCGAATACCGAGTGGCGTATCTTTTGATACAGTTCGCGACGGAGCTTCCTCCTTTCCTGTCGCAGTCGCGCGACGAAAGAAGTCCGCGAAGATCCGCTCATTTCCATCGCAGGATGAGAGACTAAGGCTACCTGATATACCGTTGCGCTATTGTCAAAGAGCGAATTGCAATTTTGGGCTTATAAAGAAACGCGCAGATGGGTCTCGCGGATCCTTGCTGTCGCGCTGCTAACACTCGTCCCGCGCATTAATGCAGAATGAGATTACTTAGGTACGTAAGAGAGGGTCGCCTTCCAAGCTCTCTAGCACTGTTAATTTAAATTGACTATCGTTCTCGAAATAATGGCGGTGTCTTTGTCGCCTTTGCGCTGAGCTTCCGCTCCCTCATCCTCGCCCTTCCAGGTCGTTGGTGCTCATTTTCGTCCCTCTCGCATCCCCGACCCCCCCGATTTTCTCCTTTGAACGAGCGAAGAACTTCGTGTCGCGAAATTGTATTTCGTCTCCAAATTAACAATTACATCGTTTTAAAAAGCTGCGCACTCCGGCTTAAGGGGTCTTCCTTCTGCAGTCGTTCCGTCGAATAGCGAGAGCGAACAACCGAAGACAGAAGGCAGAAGCGACGTCCGGGGAAAAGGACATCCCGTTAAAAAACTCTTTCAATTATTTGCCACACTAACGCACCCAGCGAACTTTTAGTTTTTAATCTGGCAGCCACGACGTGGCTACCGGGAAAATGAAAAAGGGGAAGGCTAGATGGGTTGCGTGTCCCTGCTAGAGCCTCTCTGCGAAGCAAACGGTGTCCGGGGGTCAAAGAAAATTCCTGGACCTTAAATTGCTTTCGAGACTTTGTGCCTTCTCTCGCTTTTCATCGACCGACGATGGAAATGCTGATATCTGTATCAAAAATGTAGTCACGTTCTTTTCACATGCCTCCGTCATATTATACAAAGTTGATATTTGTCTCCTGTTATATTCGATTTTTCTATTTTTCAATAAACGGTATCGTTCACGAGGGTTATCAAGGAGTCGGTCAAAGCACGCTCTCATCGTCGTGCGCGAATGAATCTTTTCATCCCGAAGCAATTTCCGTGAAACAGTTTTGCGCACGCAGCTGTTGGTAGACATTATCGTTTGGAGTCCCTTCGCGATTTCGCGCAAATCAAATGGCGGCTCCGGCGCGTTCGGCTTTTTCTTTGATGCCCTTTCGAGCCTTCGCCATGCTGGAGAGAAGGCAGTCGAGTGAGAGCGTGCAGCCATCCCCTGACAGGGGTTGGTGAGGCGATCGCGACGTAAGGGGTGTTCGGAGTGATGTTATGCGATGCCTCGACGCCTCGTACCTTCGGTACCCACACAAAGGTCTCTCTCTCTCGCGTTATTGGCAGACCGCTTTACCGCGTCACCCTCCACCACCCCTTCCTCTTTCTACATCCCAACACCGTTCTGGACGTGTTACGTCGAATATTCCACCGTATCGCCGGATCGCAAGATTTTCTTTCGTCCTCCTTCGCTCGATAGACGAAGGAAAGATCCGTCACGTTGCTCGTGAAAACCGATATCTTCTGTGTAACCTCTGCAAAGTCTGGGCTATCCCCGACGTTGCTAGAATTTTGATGGCACGCGGAAAAATCAATCGTTGTGACTTGAAGTTTTGGGAAAATATACGATCTTTCGAAGATACCCGATAAATATATTCGCTCACGACAATTCCTCGATCGTTTCCTCCAAATCTCTCTCTCTCTCTCTCTCTCTCTCTCCCCTCTTCCTCCTCCTTTCTCTTTATCCCGGGATATATATTTCTAGATATATATTTTGGATATGTACCGAAGATATAGTAGGTTTTTACTGATTTCTGTTATAGTTACTGGAATATGGTGAAGTAACCGAGCGTTTCTATTGGTCCTTTCTTGTTAAAATAATACTTGCCGAACGGACTGCGAAAAATATCTTCAAAATAGCAGACACGGTACGAGTGCCGCGAACGAAATCCCTTTATTTACCTATGAACGAAAATCAACACGTGGGCAAAGTCGGAAACGCATACGCTCGCACAGGAAATACACATGCGGGCAAAAACGTCTGGCCAGCTTGCCGCAGAGCCCTGACGTACGTATACCCGTGGAAAGCACCGCAATTTGCGCGATTACGTTTTCGGTTTTCCTGTCGCGAGTCATACGAGTTTCTACCCACATCCGACATGATGGAATATTACCGAGCAAAACGGCTGAAACTCTGCCACATAAATCAGCTGGACCCCAAGATGATTTATTTATTTGTTAAGAGGAATAGAACTGCCACTGTCGACGGCTTGTAGGAAGCGAGTCTGCACATATTGCATACGTAAGCCTGGAAATTGCTTTAGGAAGAGCGTATGCTACAATATTGCGAATGTATACGGAATAAAATATTTAAACGTGAATAGCGGCAGTTCTTCGTCAATGTCGATGATATTAAACATTTCTAGGCAAAGTTCTTCCATAGACTACGTGACAGAAACATAAAATGTATGATAAATAAAAATTTCGCCATTTATAATATATTGAAAAAAAGCCTAATTGATATAGATATTTTATCTTCGTAAATTGTAAAGGAGATTAAATTAGATTGACATAATTAAAAATTTTTTACTTTAAATAAGATTATACCATTTTAGAGAAAATCTTATTCAATTTTATTCAAGAACAAAAGAAGAAAAAAGCATGATAGATATATAGATGCTTTTATTATCTCCTTACTGTACGGGAGATTAAATCAGATTGGCATAATTAAAAATTCTTTACTTGAAGCGAGTTTATGTCTCATTTTGGAGAAAATCTTATTCATTTATAGAGACTTAAATTCGCGACGAAGCATTAAAATGCGTCGGACGTGTTACTCAATACGAGAATAAATGAACATTTTAACAATATAAGGGTTGACTCATTATATGATATTCGGTGATAATGGAACATATATTGCAATACAATCATAATTTTGATTGGAAGCATAATGGATACTGAATTAAATTACAATAAAATAAAAAGACTCATTTCTGAAACATTATACTTTAAAAAACAGTTAAATGGTATAAATTTGAAAAAAGACACTGAATCTCTAGATGACATATATGTTTATCTGTTAAATTTATTCTCAAATAATAACAAAACGACAGCGCTTAATTCTTTGTTCTCTTGAATTCTGACATATATGTCTATCAGTCGCGTATAAACTCTCTTGCAATTAAGTGAATAGGACATCCGATTCTAAGTTTTTTTTACTTTGTAATCGTAATAGCTGCTAACTCGTCAAAATATATTATGTGTATTTGCCTCATGAATATTGTAAGTGTTGCATAATATAAAAAAATTTATTCTGTGTTCTACTATATATCAATTATATACTATATAATAATTATAACTCTTTTTTATTTGTTAATTGGCTTTATATTTAACTAAAAACAAATTTATTTATATTCTAGTATCTTGATAATTTGGTTCAAATTATATACAGAGTGCGTCACCAAAATCCGGACAATTAAAATTTTCCGCTATATTGTGTCAGAAGTTGTTGTTCTGAGAAAGCCTGATGCTTTTAGTAAATAGTTATATTCTCAAAATGCGATGTTGAAACCAAAGTGCGAAGTATAATTGAAGAGTCGCGACCATCGAAGGCTTTTGCGCTGGGCGCTCAGCAACAGAAATAATTCAGTTCTTTGGATATCCGAGATCAATCGTTTATGACGTTTATGTATAATTGAAAGGGTCACAAACAAGTCTCGGCATCCCAATATGACGTCATTAAGGACTGCTATTGAGCAGCATTCATCGGCATGGATAGCGCTACATTACAGCGTACGTGAACGCTTCAGTTCGAGAATAGAATCTTCATTCAAGCTAATGGGGAATATATCGAGTAATTGTGCTCTACAGAGATTCCCCAAGTGCCAAGTAAAAGTATTTTTTGTAATATTTAATTTTTTTATTAAAAACATTTTGTTTAAAGAAATTTTTCGATTTGTCCGGATTTTGATGACCACCCTATATATTTATACAAAAATTTATAAATTTCATTGTTTTTATCTACATAATTTTAATTGTTAAGACTTGTTTAATTTTCGATCTACAACGATTTTATATCTTTAATTTGACTATATTATTTATTATTTAGTTATCTACCAATATTCTATTTAGTTATCTACCAATAGTATTAAGGACGACGCACGTACAATCATTTTATACAATTTGACATCAATCTACATTTGAAATTTTACTGGAAACTTTCTTTTACTCACTGATTGTCCTTTCTCGCTGTTAATCGACGAATTGATCGGATTACGACTCATTATTACTATGTTTTATTGTTCGACAAATTAACTAAATATAATATGATTGCGTTTATACTGACTATTGAAAATCGAAGTTGAGATGATTCTTTAAATATGTTAATTTAATTTTTGTTATATTGTATTTCTAGTAAGTAATTATATTTCTGCGACTGATGAGGACTAAGTATAGTCAAACGTATCGGTGGAAAATTATATTGTGAAATAATAAATTTTGCTTTGTCACATCTAATTATCATTTAATTGTTGTTGATCTGGATATTATTTATTAATTTGTTTGTTACATAAGCTTTCCCATATTCCCATACTATGACATGCGCGCGTATGTATCTTTCCGAGTTCGATGGTTTTGGCTTTTGTGTTCGGGCGGGTTAAAAGGAATAGAAGGTTGGTCGTAAAAAAAAAAGAGTCGGTGCGCCGAAAGAATTAGCTAATTGACGAAACCTCTTAGAAAGAAAGAAGCTAAGAAAGGAAAGCTTTTCCAGGGAAGACAAAGAAGTAGAGAACCAAACTTTCAGTTCTATTGTCCGCCTCGAACAATTTGATCCGCTCCAGTATAGGTTGACTTTGTGAAACCCAAGGCAGAGCTTCATGATTACTTACCCGAATAGAATTCCATAGCGTCGTGGATATTTGAGATATTTAAAACTTCTTTCCGCCCGCTTATAATAAATGCCTTTCTACACAAACCGTTACAACCGTTCGAATCCTCCCATTTGGCGTACGGGTATCTCGAGTTCGCGCTCGTTGTTCGCGCTTTGAGCAATTTCACCCTTGACTTTTACAAACGATTACAGTCGCTATGTTCCACATTCCCCAACCTTCATAATCGCAAGCAATTAAGTGTTCTCGACGTGACTAATGCGCGAAGTAAGGCGCTGCCTATCTGCATAGCAAATGCCCGCGCCAGATTTTCGATGCTACCTACAAGATACGCGAAGTGAAATTGTGAGAGCTAATGCGCCTGTCTGAATCGTTGCTAGACTCTTATGTCTTCAGATTCTCGGTTCGTGTCTAAATTATTGCTGAAGCCTCTTGAAACTTTCTGCAATTCTACATCTTTCTAACGAGATTGCAGACGTTGCCTCTAATTTCATGATTACGTGCAAATCGGTGCAATTATGTAACAATTACAACATACGCGTGAAAATTACAAACAAAAGAAAATATAATTGAAGAAAATATAATTGAACAAATGACTACAAAAAATGGAATGAAATTAAAGATTATACCCTCTTTTAAAATGCTCGGTTTTGTACAATCATTTTTTCTTGGAAGTCTTTCAAGAATTTATCTTATTATCATAGAATATTGTTTAGACAGTTTATGTTGCAACATTTTGTTCCGTTGTGAAATCCGGTGAAACACAAATACGCTTGAACATATATTGACAACTTATCATTATCAGAATACGTATACAGCCCTCAAATAGGATTTCCTTGTCAGTTATTATCATCGTTATTCCATATGCCAACTATGTGGGCGTCGTTGTCGATCCGATGTTATGTCGTATCAAATCCATCATAACTCCCACATAACGAGATACTTATCATTAGGAATGCCTTCAAATTGCCACTCATTGTTTTACTCTTATCGTACTTACTTATGACATATATGAATGATTTATAGAGAAAATGTACAAAAATAACTTGAATAATTTTCGAATACCATCGTAATATACATTATCATTATATATAATTAAAGAAAGCTACGCAGTGGCCTTATTTTACAATATTACGCGAAAGCGTACGAAGACTTTTTCTGCTAATATTATTAATTCTCCGTCTACAATGAATTTTTTGATACAAGCAAAATTTTAAAATTCCCTGAAATAAAAGAGGACAGATTAAATAAAGATTCTAATTGTTAAATTAAAAATCTATTTGATAATGTAATAGAGATGTTGAAAAATGAACCTCGGAATTTTTTCACGTTTTTTGAAAGTCTAGAATAGTAAAAAAAAAATTTGGACTTGGATAAAAAAGATCTAGATGTGAAAGATGTAGATGGATGTTAATAAAGTAAATATTATTTTTAATTAAAATATACAAAATATATACATAATAAGTGTATTTTTTATGAAAAATTGTTGAAAGTTAAAGAAAAGGTAACGCAAAGTTCTCCTCCAAGCTGCATGTAACTTAAAATGTCTTATGGTTCACCAGACTAGGAAAAATTTATTTTATTTTGTAGAGAAAGCGCGTCATTAAAATGTAGATCGGAAACACTGAAACATTCTATGTATATATATATTCAACATATACTTTTATCAAACAGAGCTCTTGGTATATGGTCACCATGTCAACCGGGATACCGGACTGCGAGCGCAGTTTGTGCAAGGGACACGCCTCTGAATGGGGTATAATTAAGTCACAACATCGACGCGGTCCCCCAACCGCGTGGCCCTTGGGAAAGGACGGGCAAGAACAAACACGGCTAAATGAGCGCCGTAGTTTCTCTCGTTACCGCCCAGCCTACAAGCTTGTGGGCATCTTCTATCTTCGGCGTCGTTATCAAGGACTTTGTGGATGGACCTGTCCATTTCTGAAAACTCATCGAGGTCGCGCGAATCTATCGATGGTCCCTCGCATGGCTATAATTTCGTTTCACGACACGCTCGCCGGAATCTCAATGCCGGTATACGAACGATGAAATCACGCTCTCACTCTGTGAGAATATCTTCTTGCAATTCTACATCGATAGTTTTACTAATTTCTTTTCTGTCGTTCGGATAAAAGAAATTCGTTACTCTGAATCTTATATTACACAATTAAAATTAAAATCGAATCAATGTTGAAATGCCAATTATGCATAAAGTAAACAACAATTCATAATAAATTCTTTTTGTAATTTCTAAATATAAATATGAAACCTCTAGAAATCTCCATTATATTTTTTTCAATAATAAAATTTTCAATAATAAAAGTATGGTAAATGTATTACGTATAATTATTCTATTTGAGCAATTTATAGCAATGAAGCCAAGCGAACGAGGGTACGAAATAAGACGAAACAACATGGTGCGACGATGCATATGTCACGACGTGTTTAGTTGCACGCAGCGAGAAATCTTGATTGCGCCTTTTCATCAGTACCGACTGGACATGTAGTAATAAGAGCGAAACACGACTACGAATTACACGTACGAATCACTACACTTGTACGCGAACTTCTTCCTATACGTGTCCATTTCGTTGATTTTCAAAGGGTCAATATAGTTTTCGCGCACGGAATATCGTAATTAAGAGCCGTTGGAAACAGTCTGTCGTCGATGGTAACCTGCTGACTTTTTTACGCGAGGCGGAGAGAAATATTGGCTCCATCGCTACCATTGTTTACGTCACACTTGGCGCGATTTCAATTGAATTAGTCGGAACGTGAAACGCTTGTGTATAGGCTATGTGTTTGCGAAAGCTTTCAGTGCAATAACACCTAAATTTTTATTTCTTTGTTAGCTTGAGCGGCATAAGACAAACAAGCCGAATATTTTATCGGAAACTATCAGCAATAGTGCACAATTTTTTTCTAATGACTACGAAAGATAATAAAATACACTTCCGACGTACTTCTTGAAGAATGGACCGTCCAACGATTGCGATTGGTACTTCGCGCAAACTCTCGAGTGGGCAAATTTCGTGAAGAATGAGGCGTCCTCGGGGAAAAAGATGCGAAGCAGATCGGTGAATGACTTTTCATTAAGGCTCGATTCATTCCTCATTTTTTCCCCTTTCCTCCCATTCTAGATAGTTACAGATAAATTACTGAATCTTTGGCACTTCTTTCTCGCCCTCGAGCTCTTCACGGACAATTTAGCTGCGCGGCATCTTCCGCCTCTCGCTCGCAGAAGCATGTCTTCTCTCTCGCTCTCTCCTTTCCTCTTCTGTCCGATACAAACTTTTAAATAAGACGCTTCTGGGCGAATTGACTTCCTTCCTACGACGATGCCGCTTTGAGGGAGTCGATGCCTCGTCTGTGCGCCCTCCGTTTCTACCTCGCCCCAACCTACGCCTCCCTCTTCTTTGTTCTGTTCTGTTCTCCCTCAAGGAGACGTCGGCTATCGAGTGCATGTCATCAACATTGTTATTGTGGTATCAATTTCCGCCTGCGATTCCAATTACCCGGACGCCGGTGTAAAATTCATCCCTACGTCTGCGCGGACCCCAATGAAAACTCGGAACGAAGTTGAAACGAAACGAATAACGGCGGGTTTATGAGGGAAAGAACGCTCTCCCTCTGTATCCTAGTCGGTTGTTCTTGCGGAATATTTTCAGAAATTGACAATAATACGTTTATTTTCCTCGGGTATTTCACGTAACATTATTTGCGTTCGCAAATAACTTTATGCGCTGTTCCCAGCTTCTGGGAGAATTCGAATACTCCGCGTATTCGAATACTTTTGTGTACTTTAACTCATGTTTTTTAACTATAATAATTTTTGCCAAATGTTATGCACATTAATGTTTGCCATTATTTTTTCTTATATTATTTGCACAAAAATACAGTGATTGCCAAAAGTTTCTATTCAATGAGTAAGGGAAATCGGGTTTGACTATAGAGGTAAGTATTGGGTTGTCCGGAAAGTTCGTGCCGCAAAAGATTTAAATTTAATAAATGTATACTAAAATTTAAATCTTCTGCGTTTCAATTTTCCTTCAAAATCGGCAACCTAATAAAATAATCAAGGCTATATTAAAAACAAAATACGCGAGACACCAGTAAACGTGTCTGAGCACGCAGCAGCGATTGCCGCTAAGTCTGCTGTAACATCTTGTTGCAAACACATCTATAATAGATGTTATGCCACAATTTTTAAAAATCGTACACCTAAGTAAATACTTTTATTCTTAAAATTTGTTTTACAATCGTATATGATTGTCAGAGATATTTGATTTCTATTTAGAGTAGTAAGTGTAATTCTTACTTAATAAAATCCAACAGATTTTTTTTTTATTTATATATCTTTGTTATCGTATATTGTTAAAAAATGAACGGATGGGAATAGTAGACTAATCACAGCATGGAACTGTATGACTCATTTAGTGACTCTTATAGTATTTACTCAAAATTTTATTCCTTTAAAGAGATTTTCCTCAGTAAATGTTATAAGTTTAGTTCCCTAATATCCAATCTCTCGAAAACTAAGTTCATTCGACGTATTTTTGCACGAAATGAATAAATTTTGCAAAAAGGAGCATTGTTTTGCCCTGCGAAGCGAATGTTTATGTTTAAAATATATTTTTATAAAAGTTTTATTAATATGTAGCCAAAGATGTAGCTTAAAATACATTAATCTTTAATTTAATAATCTTAGTTGAATTGAGCCCCGGTCCCGAGGCTAGTTGAATCAGATGGAATACATTAGAAAAATGCATTTTTTTTTCATTAGTTATCAGTTTCCTCTTATTATTAAAATATTATTAGGTAATCAAATGTATGTAATAACTGGTGTAGAATTCAATTTTTCGATAAGTCTCTTAATTTCGTTTGTAAAAATTCGAAACTGAAAAATGAGTCTATTAGCCCCCCGTCTCCCCTAATTTTTTATTATATTGCTTAGATAAAGAATTTTTATAAATAAATATAAATATACTTATAGAATACAAGTCCTTAATATATTTTACTTAAAATATCATGTTCTTAAATTGATTATAACAAGAATCTTATTGATTTATAATATAATCTGAAAAAAATTGACAAAAAAATATAAAATTATATCAATAAAAGAAAATAATGCCAATGAGAGCCGACACAGTTGTACGTGTGTATTCAAATATAATATATGTCAATCATCAATTATAGACGTTTCGATCATAAGATTAGGTCCTCTTCAGTGTATCAGTAATATCGGAGGCAAATTAATATATTGTAACAAGATCGGAGAATACAATCATTGAATCATTAGGCTGTTGTCCAAAATTAATTATCGGCTGTTGTATTTAGCTGGATACTCAAACAAGAATTCAATCATTCAAATTGTACAAAATGTAGCATAACGATGATCCGTTATAACGTGATTATAACTATGTCTTGAGAGCGTGTTAAAATTATATCGTTGGCCAGAAATTTTTTACTGTATTCATGACACGGAAATCGTCATCCATTTTTTTGAATACAAATGCGCAGAGAGCTGTGTTAATTATCGAATAATTTTGATTCGTAAAACATTCGCGAATGCTACATCGAGGAGTGTTTTAGGTAAAACAATCACAAAGTCAGAATATCTAAAGATAACATTAGCAAAACGCCAAAGTTGAGAATGTGACTTGAAAATCACTTGTCTTCCACTAATTAGAGCAGAGTGCTCTACCATCTTTGTGGTCTTAAAGCGTAACGCGAACTTTACTCGAAGTACGGCAGGAGAGCAGACAATCTCCGGCATACGTATCCCCAACATTTGTTAAACATACCCGTTGAATGTACTCACGAAATTTCCATATATATGGTATGTAATGAATGTTATATCAGACATCGTGCTTTGGCCGGATGTTCCTAATTCACGCGGTAACGTTAAATGAAAATAATCGACATTCTTTCGACGAATTCGGCTTGAAATGTACTAGTCGAGAGATACACAGGCGTATACACATGACCTCGGATAGATCGATTTCGCTATTTGGTTATCCGACAGCTTCGGAATCCGGGCCATGCCCGTGGGACAGCTGAAATGGGATCACGGTGGCTCGCTTTCGGGACAGGATAGGGGGAAAGAGGGAGACGAAAGTTCGGACGATTTCATGAATCACAAATGAGGGACGAAATGACATTAAACTCGCGGACTTTCGTACGTACAACCGGCATCCGAGCTACGTAAGGTGCGTCGCGCTGAAAAGAGGATATCATCGCACGTAAAAGCACCCTTATGGTGTTATCAGCATTTATGGCAGCTGTTTTGTCGCTAAATGTGCATTGAAACGAATGTGCCATTATACTCACGCTAATTCAACCTTATGTTCTTTGTTGCAGGTAAGTTCGGTAATCGTGCTACTGGGAATACCTTCGGGATCCCGACACTTTGGTATCCTTAACGTGGTAGAGGGTGAGTTTTCGCGCCGACTCTTTTAAACTTACGTGAATAGAGATTTCTCTATATAAATATACGAGAGCGACAGATAAGTATCCACTTTGCCAAACTTAATTTGAAAGAAACTTTCGAAATGAATAGTATTGAAATTTGAGTCTCGTCTTGTATCACTTTGCATAAAATCGCAGAAGTAGAATGTTATTCCACAATTTCAGTAACTAGGTCAAAATTCAACGTAGAGATTATATATATATATACATATATATATATATATATATATATATATATAATAAAACGATGAATTTCACAGAATTTACAGTTTCAGCAAATCTTCTTGCGAAGATACATTTCGTACATTTACGTATTGTACTATTGCGCTTAATTATAGAAGATTTCGTGTGTTATAAAGATAACCAAACTGAAAATCATAAAATTTTGATGTCCTTCCTCTACACAAATAACGTTAACATATGTTCCAAATGCGCTAAAGAGACAATAAAGCAATTTTATACGGCTGTTAAAGCTTTAAAATAGATAAAAATACATTCTGCGGAAATCTACCGCACGTGCAAATACATAGTCATGTTCTATATCACACAATAAAATACACGTACATTATATGAAATTGTATATATTATTTTTTGTCTATATTATTTTGCTTTCTTTTATTATTTTATTATATTGCGATATTTCCTTCTTTTTCTCTCTCGGTGCAATTAAAACCAGATATAATACTTCTTCGGAATTAAATATTTCCATTTAGAGGCTCAAGGTAATCATCCCTACACATAATCTTCTATTTTTCTATTCCGAAATTAACTGCTCGTGGTCCATCGAAATAAATAGAAAGACGGCAAACGGATATTTTTATTCGCAGTAAGGCGTCATGTCCGTTTCTCGACGAATAATTCACGGGGGAGCCTAAGCAAATACTTATCGATGCCTTTGTATTTTCCTATCGCAGACGATCAGTTCGCGCCCAACCTCCTCTCTAGCACAACTTGCGCGATTTCCGTTTCTCGGTCACTCGCCTTTCGTGACTTTGACGCTATCTTTAGGTGCGTGATAGTTAATGACCACAGTCGATTGTTCGACACTTCAACTTTACTCGATAGCACAATGGATCCATTTAGCCTACGGTTGATCTACTCGAAATCGTCATCCCTTCCGCGCCCTCGGACCGCAGAAATGTTTGCATTTACCAGAGGTAGGTTGTGTATGTTCCCGGTGAAAGCTTTTGGGGTTGTTCGAAGTGTCAACTCGGAATGCGTCCATCTATCGTACGGTATACAACACATGGCCATCAGAACGAGGACAAGTACTGAGACACTTTATCTTCGTACTTCCAGGAACGAAAAATATTGAACGATAAAAAAAATCGGTTTAATAAAAGGAAAATTGATATCTTATAGGATTTGTTGCGAATCGATCTTAAAATTTGTATCTCGGATCAGTTTTCTAAAATACTCAGTTGTTTAAAATCGTTTTAAAGTACTATCTCTTGTTGCTGCGCGGATATACGAAACTATTATATAACGTGAATAAAAATAATTCTTTCAGTTCATAAACTTTTTAATGTAAATGAGAATTAAGCCATCATAAGCAGTTGAAAGGAGAGGATGTACTTATCACGATTTTTCAATCCTGTTATCGGACGCTAGTACATTATACGAGACGTTACGTTGCGCTTTGTGGCAACAGTAACTAAGATAATATTTTATCCTTTCCAATCCCGATGTATCCTAGAGGTAGCTAGCATCTCCCGTAAATGCGGTTATTATGTTATCTCAATCCAGCAGGAGGGCGATGTATCCATATGCAGGAAGCGCCCCTGGTATTGGACGAGTTCAGCTCAGACAGCGAGAAATACGCACATTATTTTACCCGCTCTCATTTTTGTCACGATTTTAACAACCTTCGTTACGGCGGGGGAATTAGTATAATCTGTTGGCCGTCCTAATTAACGCTTAAAGCGCGGCGTCTTTTTTTCTTCGCCTTACGGTTTTTCTCTCTTTCCGTCGTTAATTTTTTCACGGGAGACCGTTAATTTTTATCAACCTCCCTCGTGGAACTTGTACTTCCCGCTTTATTCCTGGCGGAGATATACATAGGTAATAATAACGGCGGAAATATATTCCTCGGGATAGTTATGATATTGCCTAGTCGATGCAAGTTCGATAATCATTTTAGAACGTGAAGTACTATATGTAAGAAATGAGATACAAAAATTTTATAACTAGATATATTTTTTGATATCGAGGAGAACTGAATATCATTTAACCTTCCGTGCATAATTTTGCAGCTTTTCGCACCATGTTTTCCAAATATTTCTGCTAAAAATATAAAAGTAAAAATGAAATAAAATCTGTGCAAAATTGTTCTTTGTTGTTCGAAGAGTGGGATTTTTGAGGCATCATAATAAAATTCACGTAAAAATATAAAAATATTTATTATTTAAAATGCAATATAGGTACGCTTAATAGAAGTTAAAGAGTAATTGTATTTTGAGTAATTGTATCTCAATCTTTTCTATTTGACTCACGTTTTACAGAATATATCGTCGTGTTTCTTGCATCGGAAATAATTTGAAACGTGCATTATATTTGACTATCGCGTTTAAATCTAAGATATTTGCATTAAAGGAAACATTTTCGCTTGTGATAGTACCAAAATATCGTGTTCTCCGGCGATGTGTTTCACACAACGGCATCCGGCGTACGCTCGGAAGTACTCGATACTACTTGAAAATTGCGACGCACACACCCGTTGCTAATCGAGATAGCGTGGGATCAAAGAGGCTATAACTAAATACACATTTGGTCTTCGGGTCGTGGTATAACGGGCAATATTTCGCGGTGGCGGCAGCATCAACGGTGACGGTATATTGGTAGTGTGCTTTCGCCGCGCCGATACCTCGAATTAGTTGGCCTTGCTTGGACTCCCGAGTTTGGAGTCCAGCACATTAACGGAGATAGTAGCTCCGCTCAAACGTATAATTGCGGGACGAGGCAATTGAGGGAGTCCCTTGGGAACCAGACTCCCGCAAATCCGCCCGCCCACCAACTTCGAACCCCTTCAGTCCACACGTTTCTCCCGGCAAGGCTCTCTCTCTCGATAAGATGCCCCTTTCCTCCATTGAGTCGCCTCCGCACGACCGCCTCCTATCTTCTCTCTCACGGCAGATAACCGAAAACGATGATATTATGTGTCCAATCCTGCGCGTCAGCCCGGTCTCCACATCCACTCGCGATTATTCCTTGTCCTCGTACAGATTTTCACTCCTTCTTAAGGAGCCTGTCCTAAAATCCTTCTATTCGTTTCTCCACTTCTTTTCTGTCGTGAAGCTCACTTACACTTTACGGCAGAATGAAACATGACAAAAGAAAGCAAAAATAACAAACTGCAGAAAAGTTTTTTGTCGATTAACAACAGCGAATAAACACTAAATAAAAATTGCGATTGCATTTCAATCATTTCAAATCGCGAGTTTCGGTACGTGAGGAATTGCCGAATAAATGACAGCGAGACGTATTAATGAACCGTTCGTTTTCCGTTCTGCGCTGCAATCATCCAATATTATTTATTCCTTTGATGTACACACAGTATTCACGCACATCATCGATGAATTCAGCGCGTGGTATTTCGGCGAATCTAATGTAATGAAATGTAACTTCAAACGGTTAATATATTGAACGATCGCCGCGTTACACCATGTCGATGGGTACGAATTTAACGAGGCGTCGAAACTATAACGGATACGCTGCCCTCGGAAATTCCAGACATATCGTCCCAATTTTCTGCGTATGCGGCTAATGGAGGCTGCATTCACTTGCAGGCTATGCGCCACTCTGTCACTTTGATCGTGCATAATACACCAGGCTAAGTTACGGAGGGACCATATAACTAATTATACACTATTACGCGCCTGATTTCCCCGCGGACGAAAAATAGAGGAAATATATCAGAAAGCCTCCGACAAGAGTAATAAGTGCTATTAAGATCCGCCACCTCGCGCTCGTTTCCACTCCTCTCCTCCGTTGCTCGTGCAACGCAAAAATCTAGAACGAGAGAAAAAGAAGAAGAAAAAGAAGAAGGAAGCGCAAGAAAAAAAGAAAAGAAAGGACAAAAATAACGTGGACGGGAAGAATATGGAAGATATAGCTTATCTACCCGTCAACCAGAGCCGCCTTCGGGTAGCATCGTGGATTGCTTATTAATGGCCGTACTTCATCCAATTAGAATAAATTACCGCTACTCCTTTCGGATGCTGCCCACTCCGGCACGTCTTGAATGGCCGAGGGGAGAAACTCGATTTATGGAAACGCTATCGTGGTGCAACTACCCGATTCGTTCTTCGTTGTTCTTTCTTTTCTTCCTAACCACTTTCGTCATTGTGAATTAAGCGCGTTAATTCGGCAACAAGTGCACGAATTTATCTAGAATTTATCTAGATTACGCGCCATTTAAATCGAATAATCGGATCTCTTTCAATAATTCAATGAAATCTCAAGAACTTTAATCGATATCAAGAACATTATTTATTGTCTTTGTGATCGACGCATTTTGCGTCAAATCTTTGCGGCCTCGTTTAAGATAGTTACTTGATTGCAATTTTGACTGTAGAGTGCGCACGGTTGTCTTATCGGATTTAACAGAGTCTAGACCCCCCCGGACGGGGGAGGGGAAGAAGCTGGGGAGAAAGCGAATACCCTGGTTAGGTGGAAAGTTAAGGTTGGGTCTTTACTTAACCGTAATCGGAAGATATTGCCGGCAGCACTGTACCAAGGGCACTTTACCAGCCGCCTTAAGAAAGCACTAGCTTCGCGAGGCCCGGTAACGATGGCCCAGACCGTTATTAAAAGAACTCGCTTTATCTCAGTCTCTCTCTCTCTCTCTCTCTCTCTCTCTCATTCTCTTACTCTTCTCGTCTTCTCTGCCAAGATGCCGCTTCCAGTCACTCTCTTTGAAGCTAAGAGTATTTCTATGTCAACCTTTGTACTTTTTAGTGAGAGATCTACGGCGCCGATGGGTCTACTATGCGCGCCTCCGTAACGTCGCAAGGTACGTCCGTTTCAGCGAGCAATCGCGCGCTTAATGGCGCTTCTTAATTTCTTGGTAAGACGGGATCTCAAAATGGTTACGGACGAGAGATGCAGCAACAGGAGATTGCAGCGTCTCTCCGCAGAGACAAATACCGGAATAAGTGTCGCCGACGCGTTTCATTCGCCCGTTCATTCACCTTCCTTTTTTGATAATTCTCCCCTTTATTTTAATTACGGTTTATTCCGCCAAGTACTTAACGTTTATTCGTCAACACAGAGAACCGTCGTAGGAAACAGGACTAACGGAAAATTTCGACGTGCAAGTAGATGAGTAATGGAGTTTTTATAATCCATTGTTAAACGTCATCGGTCACGTCAAGTCGCGTTTTTCACGGTGGACGCTACCGGAAATTTCGCGTTTGATCATACTACCTCTGACTACCTCCACAGTATGACGCTGGAAAGTTGACACTTCCGGGTCGCGCACCCGATGCCCATAAATTCCCGCGGCGGCGACACTTTTCATCAGGCTCTGATTACTTATTCACGCGCCGACGAACGCGACGATAGAAGAGCGCAGACGACGTGTGAGTGAGAGTGATATGTGTATGTGTGTCTATGTGCGATCTGCTCGCAGCCTGGCGCTGCCACTGTGATTGATAATAATGCAAGTCCGACGTCGACGCTAGCGCCCGATATTACTGAAACATTATTTACGGGGATAAAATGAAATTTTTCGATCCTAGAATGAGAATTATAATGGAAAGCGTGTAGCTGATAAACCGAGGGTACGCTCGCGTACACAGGTAAACTTATTACGTTGACGAAAAGTTGGAAGTTCAGATTATCGAAATTGTTCAAAACGTATCTCTTGCGTACAAATAATCTAGATATTCCATATTAATGATATGGAGTATACTTTCCCTATCTCAAACATTTCTCCGATAAAATTATGATAGAATTATAATCTTCTATAATTCCATCTTTTTAAGGAACTATTTCTATGTTCGTATAAATTTTAATTTCGAAACTCGCAATTCGCCGTAAATCCCGCCGCAATTATTAATTACATTACACGATCTGAGCACGTCAAGCGGATTAAATCCTCGTCCTGCCTAATACCTTCGACTAGTCACCATGAAAATACCTTCTCCTTTAATTTAAAGGTCGTTGGATATTAACCAGGCTAAATAAATCCGTAGGACGGCGATGCCCGACGCGAGCAACCCTGTATTTCCGTGTAGGTACCTTGTTTGTGAAATTTGCGTTACGTGTGTATCTCTAGACATTCGACATAGTTACAGACGCGCGTTATGTGTACATGTGTGCGCCCGCAAAGATCTTATCCTGCAGAATAGTAGCGGATACATCACACGCAGAAACGAGAGAGAGCCCCTTGTTGTCGCGTTTCACCCTCTATCTGCGTCCTTGTCACCCCTCATCTTCTCTGTCTTTGTTCCGTTGGGGAACGACGACGCAACACCAACGTTCCAACTGCGACTGTCCTGTCACCCGCGTACACCCCCTACTCTCGTCGTCGTCGTCATCATCGTCGTCGTCGCCATCGCCGTCGTCGTCGTCGTCATTCCCCGCTATGCCCGCCGCCCTGCTCTGAAATAGCAGGCTACACAACTATCATATTCCCCCTTATTTTTTGCGGCGCTGTCATGCGGCGCCATATATTTTGACGTCCATATTCCCTTTTCCCCCATGCGATGAGATACACCGTCAACGTTGCAGGTGCAACGCGTCCGAGCATCATTTCCACAAGTTATCGTCGGTACCTTTTTAAACGCATGTGACGTCGTGCTTTCCTCGGAAAATTTTGTACGCGTTATAATATACTTACAAGAAATTTAAGAAGTGAGTTTCATTAATGGAAGCAACGTAATATCATAAACTTAATAAAACAGTGAGTTCTATAATATACTGGAACGTGCCCTAATTCCTAAATAATGACACACTCTGAATCCTAAATCACAGTAGGCGCAAGTTTTAAGCAATAAGATATTGGCTAATCATAGTTGATTATGAGGAGAATAAGCGACTATAAATGATTGATTTCTTACGTTTTAAGGCTTATTACACTTATTATGTTTCGGAAAAGTGCTGTTTTCTTTGTCAGAGACTTACCAATTGGCTAATGCTGTGTACAGGAAATAGAAAAAGACAAGCATTTGTTTTTTTTCTTTCTTCAAATCGCAGTTTTCTATAGTGTAATATAAGAAAGGCGCGAGCTTCAGTATATTATAAAATTTACTGTAATAAAAATAGATTGCACATTTCTACGAGAGAGAGAGAGAGAGAGAGAGAGAGAGAGAGTAAG
>NW_012130103.1:1306741-1308601 GCF_000143395.1 Atta cephalotes | reverse complement strand
AGAGAGAGAGAGAGAGAAGTTATATTGTCAGTTATATAATCAGAAAGAGTGAGGTAATTTAAACCATATCGCTCTTTCTTTCTAAAATAATTGATATGATTCAATTTTTTTCTAATAGAACACAGATGTTAAGTCCAGGGAACGCTATAGTCAGTTTATATCTATTATGCCTAAAACCTACCAAAAGTACAGGAAAGTCTCCCAATACTAATATCATTATATTCTCTTTTCTCTATCGATTTTTATAAGAAACTATGAAATATTTATTGCGCGGATTTTATTCCTTTGAAGAATTCTCCTTTCGCAAAGAAATTTTCCAGCTTTCTGCCACATTTCATGTGACAAAAGATAATGATTGCGCTCTGTTTTTTTTTCTCGCGACTCGACCGGAGCGTTCCATGAGTCTGTGATAGTAGAACAGATTGAAGGTGCGTCCGTGGGCGGAACGGCGAAGAAAAAGGAAGAAGGGACAGAGATAGTTACGGAGGTTGTTTGTCTCTGCTTCCGTCTACACGGCTTCGGCTACGCCATTGAATCAAGTCGAACATAGCCGCGGGCTGTTGTGTAAACCTTGGGCCCTGATTGAAAAGCTCCGCACTCAAATATTGGATGATAAATCAGAGAGTCCAGAGTTTCCGGTATCCCGGGTTGTATGTCTTTCGCGAATGCTCATATAAGCGTATCCGTCCATGATTAGCGTACAAATACCTCGAATAGTCTGAAAGCAATGATCAGGATGTTCTGAAGCTAATTACGCGGCAAATAGTACACCGTCTATGTTTGCGGCGATAGTTCTGTACGAGCCTCCACGGCGTGCCATGCGCGCTGAATTATTCATAAGCATCGTCTCGCGCTTCGCATCGTTACGTTCCAAGGCCTCGACTTACATCATTACGCATCGGATGAGAGGAATCGGGTTTATTGTAGCAAATCTGGTCTCGCGTATCACTTCAGAATTCCGGGGAAGCGGATTTACCAAGTATGAGCCTTCGGCTAGCGCACGTTCGCGAGTCAAGTCGGTATATTGGAACATATCGAATGTAAATCGACAGGCAATAGTATTGACGTCGTGCCATCTTCATGTCTCACGCAACGTTCGCTGCACGACTTCCGATCTCCGTACACCTTTTGCGTTCTTGCCACGTATTCTCTCTCCGCGTCACGTATTCTCCATACTATCTCGCTCTATCTATTGCCTTTTCACTATTTTCTAACTTCTCCTCTTCTCTGTCTCCTCTTCTCCGTCGTTTTTCCCAGCATGCTGTTCGCGCATTCGAGAACACCTACGAGCAAACACTTCCCTGAATATCTCCCCGCTAATACCGACATTGCGACCGAAGTAGGCAGATGCGGGGCACGAGGAGAGACGAAGGTTGCGTGCTATAGTAGTCTCTCGTCTCCTATTTCCCAGCAATTCTACGTCGTTCACAAATTATCCCCTTCGCGCGCACACCGTACGAAAGTGGCGGAACTCGCCCGACATCGCCGCCAACGCCGCCCCTACGGAAAAGGGGTGACGGTCTCTGAGAATGGCGACGATCCCGGCTCATATTTAGCTATCGTATAAATCCGGCTCCGGCTTCAAGGAGAGGTTTAATTTTACACGGGGGGTTGCAGACCTTCTGTGTCGAAGTAACATGCCGAAGTTCCGAGGAGCATACTACGAGGTCACCGACACATCGACCCAACGACCCATCTTCATATACTGGTCCACCGATCCGAAAATTCCAATCTAACAACGCGATTCCCTCTTCGAATCAGTGACAAATTTATACACGTGCGTGCGTGCGTGCGCGCGCGCGCGCGCGCGCGTGTGTGTGTGTGTGTGTGTGTGTGTGTGTGTGTGTGTGTGTGTGTGTG
>NW_012130103.1:1297313-1306721 GCF_000143395.1 Atta cephalotes | reverse complement strand
ACACACACACACACACACACACACACACACACACACACACACACACACACACACGCACGCACGCACGCACGCACGCACGCACGCACGCACGCACGCACACATGCACGCACGCACACACACATCTCGAAAGCTATTTAAAGATCTTCAGCTTCTAATTGTTTTTAAGAATAATGCAGACATGAGCCACACATTAGCCAATAAGCGTTTAACTATTCATGTAAAAAAAAACTAATTTTCATGAATTAATTGTTTCTCCTTACCAAAATTTACAAGAAGAGGCCTTGTTCTCCTTGCGTACATTTATAATGATATGACAAAAGGAAATTTGCAACATTGTAAATTATGTAACGAATACATGTCGGAACAACGATAATGTACACGTACTAATTTTATCGTAGGCGGTAATACGCTGGTAGTCGCTCGAATGTCCTTCGAGGAATGCGAGTCCCGGCGGGAGAGATAATGAAATGAAATACGCTAAGAAATATTTAATAAATTTCCGCAGCTCGCGAGATGCTTCTCCATGGCATCCTGACCCTTAACGAATTTTCCTTCAGGTATGCGCGTAGATTAGAGCCTCATTCTCCCTATTTATTTCTACAGAACTTTTACTACACGAGTTTGTATTTCAAGTTTGTTTTTCACTACGTTTTTAAGAAGGTTACTTTCATAGTATCAGTGCTTTTTGCCTGAATTGACGAATACGCGCTTGCGATGAAACTTGGAATTCACATTCACATTTTTACAATTAGCTATTCGATAGTCGCGATATTTTTATTAATTTACTACATTCGAGTTCGGTAGAAACGTTCGGTTTTTTGACAACATTTGTTTTTCCTATCTGAAAATCTTCTCTTGCGGAATTGTAATTTCGCTCAGTCCGCAAGAAATACCGCCAAATAGTCCACGATAGTTGTACGATACTCTTTACATGACCTGAAAAACGCAGCTAAATGCATACATATGCAGAACGAGCCGTGATACCGCGCGCTTTTACAACGTCGAGAACTTTTGCATACGCGTATAATTCCACGCTCGAATCGCGCCGTGCTCATGGTATCACGCGTCAATCCATCCGCGGTTCCCGCCTGTAATCCCTGATCGTTTGACTGGAGCATCCGCTATTTTCGCCGGTAAAATGTACACGCGGCAGCTTTCGCGCGCCAAACGTGGTTTTATCGTGGCCAACAGCAGCAAGAGGCAGAATTCTATCGGGACTTTCAACGCGAGTGCCTCATATAATTTGAACCACGAAAACCATCCAAGTGAATGAACTCTGCTGAATCAGAAATTGTTTGACAGCTTGCTACTTTGAGATCAGTTAAAAAGATACTAATGTCATCTGTTTTACCGATCAAATGTAATTAATTTTCAATTACTGGCTGTATATCGTTCCAGTATCCCCTTAAAAATATTCGCGCATATACATTACAAGAATTATGAAGTGGCTAACTATAGAAAACGATGCTCGCGAGAGACGCTTAGCCCGAAGTCTTCTTCGTTTCATATTTCTTCTGCATCAGCACGTTGCATTCAATCCGGACGTAACGTCGCGTAAGTGCTTTTACGATCGTGTTCGAGTTACGATAGCGACCATCACGCCGCGAGCTCTCGAGTTGAGAGTAGACGAGGACGACCGCCTCGTTCGATTTCATCCTCGAATTTATCGGCGAAAAACAACGCTTTGCGTACCGGTCCGCTCTTCTGAATCTTCTCTTCTGCTTTTCGTTCCGGAAATAAGTATTTCATCGGCATTCAAATTGACAGCAAGGCCGTCAAAGCTACGTCGATTTTCTTGTCTTTTCTGTTTTGCGGTAAACGTCAATCTTCGCAGCTTATCTTCGCCTTCTTTGGTTTTCGAGGACTTGATCGATTAACGCCACGATATTGTAAATTACAAAAAAATCGATATTTCAACGATGAAAGCCACCCAATAGACGCTGCATCTTTTATCTATATTTTATTTCCTCTTGCCGTGTTTTAACGAGCTCCACTTCTTATCAACTACATCAAACATCTAGATAAGAATAGTCTGGTATATAGGACACATGTATACAGAATGTTTTCTGTTTGCTTTAGAGCCCTCGTATTTTCTTTTAACTAAGCTCTTTCTACTTTTCGAATAGCATTAATTAAAGAGCAATAAAAGTCGTCACGGCGACATTTCAGTCCGGAAAACCTTTTGTGCCTATCTATGTTCAGGAATTAATTAGAACCTAGCAAAAATGTGAACCGCTACTATCTATTGGACCTTAAAATACAATTATCAAAAGAGAAAGGGAGTGCTAAGGACGACGATCTCTCTTCCAAAAGATCCATCTGTTGCAAGAAAAATTTTTCTATTTCACTCTATTATCTCTTCACGAAAGTTTCGAGAAAAGAGATGCTGGTCTCCGTCATCGAAGGTTCTCTCGCTGCTGAAGTTTCCTCTTACCGGTAATGTCGTAGGATACTCGTCGCATAGTACCTCACATACGAAGTTGCTCGCACATATATACATATACAGATAGAAATCTGCGCACATTCGTAGAACGCACCCTCGCGATCCCGCACACGCGCACCGTCGCCGTTGTAAACGGCTTCGCTACGTTGGGTTGCATTTGCATATGAAAACCAGGAAGTCTCGAGGCTTGCTCGTCTCTTACTCGCAAAGGCGAAGAACGGGGAGGTTAGGTCGTGTGCCAGGTACTGGGACCGAAGCAAACCCCTTGCGCAATAGAGTGACGGAGGGTGCACCGCTACCACGGCGACAGAAGCTGTTGCAACGCGCAAGGGGGTGCTCTCTCGGCTTTGGCCGTCTTAAATATTCAATGGCGTCACGTTCTCGACTCAGCATGCAGATTAGCAACGACGAATCACATGTTCCCGCGCCAGGCTTGATTTTGTATCCAGACTCGCGTTCCTTCATTTCCCCGCTTCCCTCGTCTCACTTTCTCTGCCGCGCGCTTTCCATCTACTTCCCCCACCCCCTTTCTCTCGACGTCTTGTGTCTCTCGATGGCTCTAGTTTCCACTTAAATGTTCATCAGTGTTTCTCCAGCGTAACTTTCTGATCTCTCTGGATACGAGGGGTGCACAAGAATTTCTTACTGCTAAACTCGAAGCTACTGCCGCGACTGCGACACCCTTATATCAAGTATAATAAGGAGACTACAGCATTTTAAATTTTAATTTTAACAATAGATTCTTCAATAAATTAAAAACCATTTTTAAGATTATCATCATTTAATATTAATAAATTATAAATTACAGCTTTGAAATATTTTCAAGATAAAGTTGATTTTAGATTAATAAAAAAATTCATTAAACAAAGTTGATATATCAATCAAAACTTATTGCACATTTTATATTTGTAGAGAGCATGGAAATAACTACTATGTTTACGTAATATACGATAGCGGAAACGAAATAATTGCACGTCTTTAAAGTTTGTATGTTGCGTAGTGCTAAGTAACCTCTCGCGTCATAATGCAATCCGGAAAGCTTTGTGCAAATGGTTGCCGCGTAGGTAAAGCACGAGAGACCGCTGACAGACGAGCGGAGGAAAATACGTAGAAGAAAGGAAAGAGCGGAAAGGCGAAGTTACTTTATGTTTCTTAAGTTTCCTTTTAGCCACAGATCCAAGTTGACTGTTCGGCCCCGTAAGGTTACTCCATATAAATGCAAAGGGATCCACGGTTCTTTCGTGTTGTTAACGTAGTTTCTACCTCTCCCTTGTCACTTTCTTTCTCGCCCCTCTTATTCCCTTCGCTATTTCCTTTTCATTCTCGTCATTGCTGCGTTAGGAAAACGGATGCCAAGCGAGTCGAAGGCAGAAGCCCATTAAAATCCGCAAAAGCGACCGGTTTGAAGCAAAGCTGAAAAAAATTTAATGTTTCTTTGTACCAAATCGCTGTGAAAGGGAACGAGCGAAGTTCTTAACTCTCCAAGTTTTATACTCACTTTCATTCCATCCGCCTTTATTAAAACAAAGATCGTGACTAACTTTCTGACGACATATTTGCGAGATTACGAAACAAGAAATAAACGAGAAAGAGGGGAAAAGGAGGGAGAGAGAGAGAGAGAGAGATGTCAGATGTTATAATATAACTTATATGAGTTACGAGAATATTATATTATTAAATACATGCTTTTTTTGTTTTTGTTTCATATATATTTCAGTTGATTTCTGCGTATTCCTGATATTAGGCTATAAATTCGTTAACACGAAACTATTAAAGCTCTAAAAGTAGATTTCTTTCAATTACGTAACATTTTGTTCCTAATCCTATCTCAAAGAACTAAATTCCGATTTCGCCTGCACAATCGTCTCTCAGCAGCTTACTCTCTATCTTCCGTTATTCTTTCGTACGTTGTCTTGCTGGCGCTCGGCAACTGTTGTTTTTCGTTTTCGCGCCACGGATCTTTAGTTTTAATTACCACGGAGACCTGACGTTTATTGCTGCTTCTTGTGGCGTTTGCCGAGCACGAGGGATGAGTTCGGGGTGAGTTTCACTGTTAGGGGCTGCATAAACCTTAGGGCTGCTCGAAATTGTTCGGAGATGAATTCCCAAAAGTAGACAGGTTCCGAAACAAACTTCCTTCGAGGAACAACGTAAGAATTTATGAAAGATGAATTATCCTATAAAATAATAACGCTTAAGAATATTTGGGAGAGTATTTCATTAATCAATTAAATCGAATATCTATTAATTAAATATTAAGGATATTCAATTCCTTATATATATAAGATAGATTTGATAGATTGTTTCGATTTTTATGTCAAAACTAAATCACTATTTTTCGTGTTTTTATTTTTCCTAACTGTTACATAAATAAATGATATGTAAGCGGTGTCATATATCCAGTCTCTATTGTCATAGCTGATACTTGTCCAGAAGTACTTCGATATATCGCGCTGAAATGCCACGGAGCTATAATTGGCTTGCCCTGCAATAAAGTCCCTTACCAGAGCAGCTTGGATACACGGACAACCCAACCATGATATAGCGACGATAACCTCCGATACCCTCCTACTTGCTCGGGGTCCTTCGCGTTAGGGTCCTTCTCACCCACTTACCGTGATTTACTTCCCGGACGCGCAAAACGTGAGACTGCTAACAGACGGTATTTCAGGGCAAACGTATCAAAAGGAAATGGCTTTTCTCCTTTCGTTATCCCACAAATTGAAAGGCAAGGATGCACCAGATATCTGGTATAATATTTCAACGCGCAACGCATACCAATCGATGTTATTTTTCGTATCCGTCAGAATGTTATCATCGAAGTAACGCGCTCTTTACGAGCTGCATAGTTCCCAGGCGGTAATACGCGGCTGGCGTGTATCTATCTTCTCCGTTAGAAACATCCGTTTTAGCGGCAACTTTGGGCACGTTTGTTGGTTACCACGTAGAAAGTAACGCGCGTTTACACGAAAAGCGCGGCCGAGCTCGGCGCGAAGTAATAAAAATCCCGGAACAACAGATTACCCTTTCGTACCCGCAACAACTAATCACGGCTTAGCGCTCGTGTAAAAGCTCCTAGTTCCACGCCGCGCCCTCGCACCCTCATCTCTGCCTGTCTTCCCTTTTCCTCCCGCTCGGCCCGGTCCGTTCGGACGCGCGCGCCTTACGCCTTACGCGTCTCGGATGATGAATGAGGGATTATTTCCAACGCGCCCGTGCCCGCGGCTAAGAGAGTTTGCGATAAATTTAAAGTTTCTTTAAAACAATAAGTTTTAGCGAGCGCGCCGAGTCGATACGAGGAACCGTCATCTTTCATAATCGATTATTAACGAACGCGGGGTACCGCGCGTGCTGAAAGAAGGAAAGTTTTCTCCTCACGAGGCCGGCTACTGTGTATACATAAATGAACATTGCGCCACCGCCCAGTGATGGACGAGCACCAGGTGCAGCCAGAACCGTACTTAAGTCTCGTTCGATTAATCAATTGCAGAAATAGATATCCGCGTAGAAGGCAAAATATAATGACAGTAATGCCGCTGGCGCTTTTCCCGTCTTTGGCTTCATAGTTTCATATTTCGCTCGTGAGTTTTCCGCTTCGGTGTCTTCGTGTCAAACACGTGTGTAACGTGATGCGATTTTCTTCGATAGTATACATGTGAAACATCACATCTCATCCGCAACCTCAGCACACGCCTGCATCACCAAAGATTGCACCCTCTATCGTTATCGAGTTTTCGTTATTTTCCCCTGCGATGCGCGACGTCCGCCGCTTTCGCGTTTCAAAAAGAACATTAAGAAACAATGAAGGACGCAACGGCTACGATTTATTCGACATCCGCCGGATTTCAGATATTACAGTTTTCCGCGTTTCCCCGGAATCGAAATCGCCGCTTACCAAATCGCATTGCGTTAGCCACATCTATTATTCCTGGTCTCTCCTGTCGTCCAATCGGATTCCGGCGTGACAACGACAGTCCGATTCGATTCTCATCGGATGCAACGGCGGAGGTAGCGGAGGCGGCGGCAGCCGGGAATCCCAATTCCCTGAAAGATCGTGTTGTAATCTTCGGCTAAAGCAACGGGGTGGAACAACAATTACGGATTGTATACGATCGACAGAGAGGGTGATTCCCAGGCCGGAGATGCTGGGTTACATCAATATATGTACTACACACACACGCGCGCGTGCCGGGAGCGCATGTGTGTGCGAGCATGTCGGTGAAACACGGGCGCGTGTCTGCGTGTAAATCAATTGTCGTGGCAACCGCAAATCCTCGTGCTACGGAGTGACGCGTGAAGGCGCTGCCGAAGCCGCCGGGCATGACGGAGAGTGGAGACGAAAAAAAGAGAACTGGCGACGAGGTACAGAGAACGAAAAGGAGAGAGAAAAGGGGAGAGACAGAGAGAGAAACCTAATGGAATATTCGGAAAATGGAACGAGGAGATTAAAGGGTTTTCCCTAAGCGCGACCCATGGCTAACAAATTACAGATTTATTCGGAGATAGAGAGTCTATATTGAAGTGCGACGATGAATATCGCACTGGCACCTCTCTCTCTGTCCTGGATACTGTAATAATAATAATAATAATAATAATAACAAATCGATAATAATATCATTGATCATAGAGAATCCAATCATATTTTGCTAGATAACTATATTTAGAATTAATCCATATCGCGTTGATTAAATGGATTAGCGAATACGTGATGCATCTTCAAAAAATAATTTATCTCGTTTTAATATACGCGAATTCGCATTCCTCCTATACGTTCTATCAATGCCGCGACTTCCTCTAAAAATGTAAAATAATTTATATGCATATTATGAGAATGAGTTGAAGGGAATTGAAAAGTTTCAAACGCACAGCTTACCCGCGTGTGCGCGCTGACAGGAGTTCACACCGCTGAGTGACACGCGGCATAACTTGCAATTTGGTAACGGCAGGTGCTCCGGTCACGCTAAACCGCAGTTTAATTACTGTACCCGCGCGAATTGGCTCGCTGGCGGCGCTGTCACGTGCAACGCCGTGCAAATTGATCTCGACCGTCCTCAGTTTAGCGCTCTAGACCCCAAGCAAGGGATAAGACTTCTCTGACGGAATCGCAGTAATAAGACGAACAGTCGATATTTTTCGAAATTCCGATGAACCCGAAAGACGTCATGCACATCAATTCTTAGATGTGATACTTCGGAGATGAAATAGAGTAATGGTAGATGTTGACGACACTGACACATCGATGAACAAATTTTATGTGATAAATAAAAGAAAAAAAATCATTTGAGTTAAATTAATATAATAATTAATGTAATAATTATTATATTATTTACTAGATTCTCTCTCTTTTTGCACATTTAATTAATTGGAAATTTGCAAATAATTCAGATAAACAATAAATTTGCGCAAATGATTTAATAAAAATACTCATACTTTTGCGATTTTTCTGATATATGTCGTAAAAAAATTAAACTGTAATAATTATCTATAATAAATTTTTTATAAAATATCGAGTCTTGAAGTCGTCTTAATTCATATTGCATTATATAGTAATTGATTCAGTTGTTAACATCAGAAGTCTTGGGGAATGCAACGCTTCCACCAACTTCGGCGCCTATCTCGCAAGTTGAAGCAGAAGTTATACCCAATTTCGCGATGGTTTTCAACGTTATAACGAGCTCTCGTTATATAATAACGAGCAGCTTTCTCGGGCTTCGTTTGTTGGTTGCAGGCACTAATACCAGGCGTATATATTCATTCACATCGCTATGTGGTTATAGCGGCTTAGTAATGGGAGTTGCTAAAACATGACGTTTTGCTGATTATTTTGTTTACGACGCGAGGAGAACATATATACATTACGTATATTATCATGCACATAACGGCTGCTTCGATTAAATATGAATATGAATGTGCTAGGCTTTAATATACAAATTCAGTTTTTTGTGAAATGATAGAAATTTAATATATAGCAAGCAGCTTACTTTTTCAAAGGAATATTTATATCGTATAAAATGTTATTTCGTAAAGTAATTATTCATCAATTTGCATGCTAAATGATGATTTTCACATTTTTTAGTATTATACTTATTTTCTTGTAATATGTGCGCGAACGATTAAAAGACATGAAATTTATATTTCGATGAACCGTCGAATCATATGAACCGCAATAACGATAATTACGATGATGATAATAATAATAAGAGTAATAATTTTATTTCTGTCCAAAACCGCGTTAAATCATTATTAAATAGCAAAGGGGAGAGAGAATTGGAGAAAAAACTGTCCATGTGCGTAGGTAGGGACAAGTTTAATAATGATAAATGCACATTATACGGTTGGAAGAGTATTTGTTAATTCATTGAATGCACACAGATCCTCGTCGCCCTTTTGCATAATTTCAACCTGATATCATATACTGTATTTCCAATAGTATCGAAAACACCAAATTCGTTTATTCTCAGAAATCAAAATACTATATCTGACTTTGAAAAAAAACTCAGATGAAAGTTATTATTCGCGGCCGCAAGAATTAAGAAATCCAGTTGAGACGATCACGTAACACAAATAAAGAGGTGCACGCTCGTCAACGTCATCATCGTATTTTTTTATCACTGGTTACGTGAGAAAGGAGTGACGGACAGACGGAGAAACAGCGAGACGCAAGTTTAATTATGGAACTGGCACTAAAAACTTCAACCTGGCAAAAAAGGTGTGTTACCGCACGTGCCCGCGATTCGTTCTGACAAACGTATGAGAGTGGAAAGAAGAGAAAAGAGACAAAGAAAGAGGAAAAAGAGACGGGGGGAGAGGGAGAGAGAGAGAGAGAGAGAGAGAGAGAGAGAGAGGAGAGAGAGAGAGAGAAGAACGGACGGAGTAGAGAGAGNGTGGGAGGAAGGAAGTACGTTTAACGTTTAGTNCTATCTACGAACGAGGTAACGTACTACTTCGTTACGGTGGTTCGTTCC
>NW_012130103.1:1286750-1297293 GCF_000143395.1 Atta cephalotes | reverse complement strand
GTAGAACGGTAGTACCGTAACGGTACGTACGGAACCGTACGGAGTACGAACGTACGGTAGAGAGAGAGAGAGTACGAGTACGAGAGAGAGAGAGAGAGAGAGAGAGAGAGAGAGAGAGAGTACGAGAGAGAGAGAGAGAGAGAGAGAGAGAGAGAGAGAGAGAGAGAGAGAGAGAGAGAGAGAGAGAGAGAGAGAGAGAGAGAGAGAGAGAGAGAGAGAGAGAGAGAGAGAGAGAGAGAGAGAGAGAAAGGACCGGAACGGGAATAGAGGAGATGTGCGGAGGAAGGAACTCGTTTTTTAAAACGTTTGCATCTCTAACAGAGGGTACAATTCTACGTGGAGGTTTCGCCGTTTTCATTCCCGGCGTAGGCGTTGCCAAGTGTCAATGCTCCTAATGGCGTTCAGGAAAGCTTTCAATGCTTTTAATTATTTCCATCTTTTTTCCTTCGGCTCGACTTCAAAGAGTACTCGATCGACTATCCCCGCGCCCCGGTAACTTCATCCCCCGTCCGTTCATCGGCGTTCATCGACAACGATCCTCCGACTTCGAGCCGAGTGTCGGACCGATCGACCGTTTAAAAAGTAAAAAGGGAGGGTAGAACCCGCGCCCGGCGTTGACGATAATTGGCTGTCGGAATAGCTGCAGCTGATAACTTAATTATGAAATTTCTATCTCATTTCATCGCTAGCGTCTCTCAAACCTTCGCGAATTCCACCTTGGCGAGTGTCGACTGTCGGATATTTCTCGTATTGGATTGAAACAGTCGGTTGGTATACCTACCTTAGAAAGAAAGATTTATAAACTTCAACGACCGAGTAAGAAAATTACCGATCAAAACATAGGTGGGTAACTCAAAAATGCAGTTGGAATGTTATAAATTTTTCAAATGGAATAATAGTAAACTAGTTACACAAAACAAATATAGATACGTAAAAATTAGTAGTTATTTTAAGTATGTTCAACTAGGTCAGACTAGAACGTACATAGATGCTACGTTCTCCATACGCTATAAGCTAAAAATATTTTATTCAAAGAGCTTGTCAATCCACTTACAAATTACCCTTCTTTAGAACAATGTACGCGTCTATATGGGCGACTATGATAGGTTATCATTTTGCAAAACCGTCCACTGTTCGCAAGTTTTTGTCTGTCCGCAACAGGCCGCAACTACTACGTACAATGAACGAGGATTACCATCTTTGTTGAACGAGCGGGTCAATCGTTCTCAAATGTTTCCTCATTGCCGACCATTCCTCGGTTAAGTTTTGCAAAGAAGGTACATCGACTGGCGAACCCCCAGAAGAATCGGCATGAAAGGCAGCGCTGGCAATCGGCATCGAGAGCCGGGAATGGTGTGCGCGGGCAACCGCCAAACTTAGTTAAAAACTTTGCAGTCAGCTTGGAATTCCAAGCTCGCCTTCTCGGGCACAACTCGCAAGCAAGAACGAGGAGAAGAAAGACACGTAGAAATCTAAGAAAGCGAAGGCTGCATGACTGTCTTTTTCTTTGGCCTCTGCACGCGCGCGAGAGAGAGAACTCGCATTCTACGTGCTGCTGGGAAACTATTTCCGAATTTTCAAACGATTCCGAAGTCGGTGGCGCGCCGATGCCTGTTCGAGGTCTTAAGGAGGAGACCCGCGGAATCGGCAGTTATCCTTTAGTACGCCTCTCAGTCGACCGACTACTATTCGTCTGGATAGTGATATAAAGCGCGTGCCCCGTATGAGAAACATGCGATGACGTGCATGCCGTAAATTATGAAGATAGTAAAATTCGCAATATTGCATTACCGAGTTATTGTTAGAACCACGGTAGATATCGTCGCGTTAATAATATTGCACTGTCATTTTGTCCCAAGTCATCGTACTGCAACAGCAAGCAGTCTAGATATACTCATTGTGATTTCATTGATAATAAGTCGCAGTTTTTTGCTGTAGGTTTTAACGCGGGAGATTTCAAAAATTATGATGCAAGAAAAACGAGTACGCAGAACGAAAAAGACAAAGACGACAATGATGACGAATACTTGCGAAACAATACGATGTCGTAAACGTATCACTGTATTTTTGATGCGATAAAATCGACGAAATACGAGTAATGTGGCTAATATGAGATGAGGAAAACAAGGAGAAGTAATTTCTCTCGATGATCTAGCGCGAAATCGTGGCGTACGTACTTCCGGAGGCACAATTCCTCCTTGGCATTATCGTACTCGCCATTAATCTCGATCATAAACGATCTGCGATCTCCACCCAATGCAACTGCGCCGTAACCACTTTAACGTCGTGAACCGCTCTAATCATAAAACTCGTCGACCGTCGAGCGTCGTACAGTCACGATTATGCCGCGGTCGTTAGTAAGTCATTTCGTGTCACGGAGACGTCGCCTCCGAAGCGATTTGAGGAACGACAAAAATGTTTTCGCTGGCACTGTATCTGCGACAGAGTCGAGACAAGGAGAAAATAAAAACGTGAGCGGCGGAGGAAAAGAGGAGCGGAATGGAGGAAAAGAGGAAAAAGGTGGGCGGGCTCCGATATATGACCGAGCTCGCACACTTCGGGGGCCATCGGGCACCGTAAACGACGGCGATAATAACAGTTGCAGCTTTATCGTCACGTTCCGTTAATGGAGGCTGAATCGGAAATATCATCGCCGCCCCCATCAAATCGTTCTACGACGCTCGCAAAATCCGAGACGTGCCCTACGAGCGTTTTGAGAGACTCTTACGATGAGAAAAATGTATCTTCGATCCTGGGACGTTTACAAACAGCCCCTTAAAATCTTCTTTTCCCATTTTCCCAATTTCTCTTTCGGATTTTCCAGCTTTCCGAACAAGACGCTCATATATACCTTTACTCAATTATTCCACGAAGGGCTCAGACAACGGCGGAAATTAAAATTCACAGAAAATAATGTCATCCATATACCTCGCCGCTATGTTAATTAATTTCGGTAGCTAAAAACTGTGTATATAATATGCAAACCGCTCACACATATTAACGTTTCTATTTTCAACCTTTTATAATACAATATGATCATCATTACCAAACTGATATCTTTTTTAAAAAAATAAGCGCATTCTTGCCGGTGTAATTAGATCAGATTCTATTGTGCGCGGCATTCGTCCAAAATTACACAACTCACGATAAGTACGGAATTCTTGGACTTCCTCCGATCGAGTAATAAAAGATTCGAAGACTAAAGTCGACCGATAGATATCGGATCTTACCGCAGGTACGACGAGTAGCATGGCGGACCATTGTCATCTCACTTCCTCTCCAATAGCCATGTACCTCCGGTAATATCGCATTATGCCCTCGCGACTAATGGAGATGCTAATTCTGTCTCCGCAACGGCTTCCTTGGAAGGCGGCAAGAAGGTTGATGGCGCAGAGAGAGAGAGAGAGAGAGAGAGGGGGGGGGGGGGAAGCGATGGTGTGGCTCTTCCATCTCCGAGTCACCTCAATCTCCCGCAATCGTGCGGAATATCATGAATGCCGGAGTGTATCTCGATGAATGGCTGCAGTCGGAAGGATGGTACTGTCGGTTAAGGGTGGCGGTAGAGGGAGGAAGAATGGGCCATTCAACGGATTGATTGATTTACTTCCTCGCCGCCCAACCGTCGTCATGGTGCGAAACGAAAACGTTACGTTGTATCGTCATCTCAAGCCCTGGCGACTCACTTCCAGAACAATGCGATCGCTCTTTGCGAAATGAGAAAGAGCACGAGGATATCGGTCGCGTAATTGTATCTTCAACTTTTCTTCGCAGAAAGCATCAAGGATTCATTTCGGACTCCTACATATTTTATTATATTTCGCTACCAACGTTCAGCACGTTTCGCAGATTGTATTTACGTTAAATAAAAAATTGAATTTTACCGAAAAATATGGGCGAATCGTGTTATTTACCGTGTGACATATTGCGTCGTTGCGCACACATCGCGTTATTGCCCGGCTTCGTTATACCGATCGAAAGTCTGCCGACCAAATTTCATGTGGATTGCGCAATCAAATCCGACCGATATAACAAATATATGTCCTTCTCTCTCAACCTTCTATAAAAGAACTCAAATATGACCAACCAAGTTACATTCCTATAATATATTTCGATTGATTGTAATCTTTTAGCGTTTCGTGCCAAACAATGCGACAATCAAGCTTCCGATTATCATTACGAAAATAGAATTTCGCAAGCAAAAACTTATTAGCCCAATTTTCTCTTATCATGAATTCGCCATGAAGATCTTTCCGTTTCTGCTGTGATTAGTTTGCTCTGATCAAGTTTAACAATGCGGGATTGAGTCGTAGGCAAGATTGCGTGGCGTCCCTCCATGTAATATTCAACAAGGTGAATCTAAGCAAGCATCGCGTGCATTCGTAACACCAATGGCCTTAAATGTCCCACACGACTTTGTCCCCTGCTTCTCTGTCCACTATTTCCTGGCTACCATTCTGCTTCTTCCTCCCCAGTCCTCCACCGGTCGTTCGGTCGTATAACGGTTTCCGTCTGTAACTTACCGTCTATGTCCTTCTTCTATCTATCCTTATTCCTTCAATCTCGCATTATCCCCGCAAATAGCTCGATCATCTCGAAAGTTCAATTGCCTTCGTTTTTAGCGTATCATAATCGATATTCATGTATGAATCTACGATTTTTTTCTTCGCGAATCAATTTCATGTAACTTTTTTATACACTAATTTAATAAATTCAATTGATCTATATATGTTCTAAAGAATTAAATTATAAGAATGATGACACAATAAGTCAATGACGGGATGATGCTTATTAATTTTTGCATTGCGAGTGATGCTTTTAGCCAATTACAAACGATCGATAAACACTAAGCGAGTTTGGGAATTCTTTCCCTCTCGTCTACTTCTTTTCCGTCCTGCTGCTTCGAGTCTTCCTCTAGAAAGCATCGAGAATTCAGTGGCTGGCAGTGCCTGCGGCGGCGGCGCCTTAAATTAATGATCTTGAAAGCCTAAAGCGTCGGTAGACACTGCGGAACAAGAGAATGCACTCAAGGGGTGACCGCTAGCTTCTAAGTCTCTTAGACCACGGGTGGCTCTCGCTAGCCCCGTATAAACCCTTGGCTCCGTCCAAATGTTAGTAAACTAAATATCTTATTAACCCCTTAAGCTGCCACGAGTTAAGCCTCGTGTTACGCTTCATAACTTTTCGCGGTGGTTTAACACCCTTATGGGACTAATTCGATCCATTCCTTTGTATATAAGTTAAATGACGGAAAGATGGATATAACACAATTAAGTGAAAATCGATTAAAGTCGAGCTTGACTCGAATTCATTTCAATTAATAATCGACATTTACCCGAGGAAGTTGATACGTGAAAAAAAAATCCCGAATCATCATCTTCAAATTAATCTTCAAATTAAAAATGTATTTCTTAAACGCCTAATTCAAATTCTTGATAAAAAAAATATGGAGATCTGAGGATTCTATGATAATCTCTCCCCGTTCGCGAGCTCGAATTTTCGCGATTGCTAAAGCAGAAGCAGCCGGGGCAAGTTAAACCGGAACTTTCGGCCCGCTGCCGCGAAACGACGTGGAATGTACATTAAGCAGTAGTACTTAAAACATAACCGACTATTTCATTAGCGCCTTGTCTCTGTACCGACGCCTTCTCACTCGAGCGAACACTTAAACTGCGCTTTTCTCTTGCCCTCGCTCTCTCTTTCCTCTCATTTCATCTACCCGACTTTTCCACTCGGACTTTCGCGCACCACCCCTGGCCTCTTTTCCTTGCAACTCGGACTTTCCTTCCGTCTCCTAGCAAACTCAAGCCCACCATTTTCTGCATACGTAAACGGCACTGCACTCTAGTTAACTTTGCTAAGTACCAGTTTTTACTCTCATCGTCTACCTCGACTCGCAGAAAGGGTTTCAACACGGACTTTCTTCCTTTCATTTCTGCAAATTTTTGATATCCATTCCATCTTACCAGTATAAAAATGTTTTCTACATTTCTACATTTTATTTCTGATTTCTGAAAAATATCATTATATTTGTAATATTTTTCATTTTTAACATTGTTATTAGGTAACTATAACAAAAAATTTTCTCGTTATTTATTAACTATCAAATATAGTTTTTTTTCTCGAAGACTGATTAATAAACAGCGAAAATTTAGCTAGATTGGTTAACCGCCACATTAAAATTCAATCTGATATTTTCAGTCCCTCGTGTATAGTTTTTAACCAACGATAAAACTTTTCGCCATATATTATCGTAAAAAGAACAGGGAGTCTTGAAAATGATCAATTATCTACGTAAAATAAACTTGAAAAAGAAGGGCAATTAATGTTATTTCATTAATGTTATTAAACGTAGGAATAAACGCATGCAACTATCTCGTTCACGCTTTTTCACATATTCAGTGCGTTCATTACGAATGCACAGCGCAGGTGTCGTTAATTTGTAATACGCGTCGTAAAAAACATGAGGGTTGCTAAAAGACTGCAAGAGTTGTGCATTAAACGCGGATGACGAAAGGTACAGGTTTCCTCCTCGCGAGCGGTAACGCGGGCACAATCGATACTTTTTCATTATGACTACCCGAGGCAATTACTCCGCGTCATGGTAAAAGTGAGGTACCTAAATGTAATTAGTTGTCGTCGGCAGGGTGCTTACCTAGATGGTCCGCGCCATTGTATACGTGGTGCAATTACAATTTAATTTTGTTTCCTCGGTCCGTTATAAACGAGTGTGCTTCATGGCCAGCTTCCTGCGTCGAGACGAAACTCGGGCTAACTTTCAGCGCCCGTTCTAACTAGACGCTTCGTTCGAACCGCCGCTCGCGTTCTCTTGTATCCGTTGGTTCCCTTTGATTCACACGCTAATTAATTATATTTCAATAAAGCCCTACGCAATTTTCGCGTTGCAATATCGCGTTGTCAGTAATGCCCTCGGGGGAACGCACCTCACATGTACGATACAAGCGCATCCCCAACTTGCTATTCTCAGATTCGGATAGAAAGGGGGAAACGTACCTTTCGATGCCGATGCAAACGGTGCGGATGAAAAGAAAAAAGAATTTAACGAACCGATTAATCCCCGATAGCTTGGCGCTCGCAACGACAAAGCGACATTAACGTTTATCGTTATTACCGGCACGGCCGTAAGTCACGGCGAAAGACCGCGGGCACTCTTTTATTGCGAGAAACGAGCGCGGTTTAAAGGTGGTACGGAGAAAATGGGCCGACACGACAGAAGCAGAGCAAGAGCAGGAGATCCTGGCGGCGGGAAGGATAGAGAATAAAGGACGGTGAAGGAAGAGAGGTGGCGCGCAGTCCGGGGGTACCGCAGTACGAGTCAGGGTCCGAAGTCTTGAAAAGCCGCGCTAAAATTCTTCGCCGAGAAAAATTGTTTTCCGATATTGGATTCACATTGGCCGCGCGTGCTACGCGCTTTGCGGCAGTGCATCTCAAATGAGTCGAAGAGAGAACACATCGAGTATGATGAAGGGATATAACGCGGACCGCTGCGCATCGCGACGCGGAGATGAGACCGCCGCGGTGGCGGCCGCGGCGCGAACGGAAATTGTCGCATTAGTCCCGCATCCGCTTTTTTTGCACAGGAAAAATTGCCTACGATCGCGTTGCACATTGTAATTACTTCCGATACGATTGCACGCGTGATTACTAGGTATGGGCACAGTTTGGAGCACAATTTGTCGCTAGCAATTTAGCGCGCGGCTGGTTTGTTTATCGGCTCTCTCTCTGATGATACGTTTCGCTGTTACCGAAGTCATACAATTTCGGCTGATTTTCTGTATCGGATTATGACGTTGAGGCATAAATTCGCATTGAATAAAAATTTGTTTTTCTATGCGACGATAGATATAATATTTTGAAATGTTATTAGATATCTTCTATGCGCATAGAAGGTACCTAATAACATTTCATACCTATTTTAGTGTACTTATGTAATACATTAATAAGATACACATGCAGAACGACTTTTACAGTCCAGAACTAAGGAACCGTTGAACTTTTCGAGTGATATTTACTCGGGCCGCCGGGATGAGGCCAGCTATGAATATTCAGGGCAAACTGCTGCTAAACTAGGCAATGAATGAGTCGGTTAGTCCCGAGCCAGGCTCTCACCACTCAGCGAGAGAGCAATGAACGAAGGAAACTGAAGAAAGAGGGAGAAAGCTCCAACTATGAGCTCCTGGAAATATTCGACGATTATAATATTCGCAAATCCTGCATTTGGAAGATTAAAGATATATAAATTCTTCTAATAAAATATTTTCAAAATGATTCATGAATTGCAATTTTTGAAAAAAATCTTATTCTAAATCTTATTTCTAAATTATTTAATGTCCTAAATATATCGTCGCATTTCTTCGATTTTAACTGAGATAATTTTAAAATGATTATCGTTTCTCACAAATCTAAATATGTTGCTTTCACACAATGAGAAATTTAGATTAGTCTTCTTGCAGCAAGAGAATACGTAAAATGATTACACGTAGAATTAACATCTCATATCAAGTAATTCGATAATATAACTGATACTGCAATTCAATAGGTAAGTAGTTATTGTTGAATAAGAAGGCTATTCCTGAAGCATAAGTTCATGAGTTATGCATTCCAAATCATAGCAATTCTCATGCAAATACAACGTTCAAACTTATCTAAAGCGGCGTCTAATGAGATTTTAAGATGGAAAACTTAAACTTTAAGCAATTGTAAGAAATTCATCACAGTCAATTATTCGACTGTGACTTATCAGACAATTTCTTATGGCTTAAAGCTCAAAGATTAAGTTTTACGTTTTAAAATCTTATTAGAAACGCTGCTTAATATAACACGCATTGATATGTTTTATACGATTCCGATATAAAAAAAAACATAATTTGAGTACAAATATAAAACTAATTAAATTATTTTGTCATATCGATATTACGAAATTTACTCGACAGCATTGACGTATCTCCGGAACTGCATACGCGATTAGTTAGTTGAAAAACTAACATGACTGACCAGCTTTGAGACGTAGAACCGTTTTATAAGGAGCGTTAAAAGGAGGAGTTGTGGTCGAGTGTGCTCTCGGATAGCCTTAAAGGGGCCAACTGTTGCAATAGGTGTGCAAAAAGTCGACTGCGGGCGTGCCGCTGGCTTTCGAAGTCTCAGTTCCCAGCCAGGCGCTCCCTGCCCGAACAGACGCGGATGCTTAAACTTTGTCGACAACCTAGAATACCTTCGCCATCCATCTGAGCATACGTCTTGCATAATTTATACGCAGTCGGCGATGCACGTGGCGAGAGCGTCGGAAGAAGTACGTAGATACTATGGTGCAATACTTCACGTGCGAAGCACACATCCCTCCGCGCCGCGCTACTTTAATACGTAATCATTTCGCATTCGCGTTACGGAAAACTCTCATTGCGTATGAATAAAAATACGCGACTACGCCAGACTCGTGAAACTCTAATATGATGATGTTGATGTAACGAATAATAAACTGCGCCGCGGAGATGCGTATTGTAAGCGCGGAAATTTATTTCCGAATACATAAAGCTTTCTTACAAATAAATTCAGCTCTAACGCAGTTTAGTGGTCGTTTTTTCACAAAAATGGCGTGGTGTATCTCTACGGGAGAAGAGACAAAGATGCATTCAACGCGGCAAACGCCATATTTTCTTTATTGGCCTTACGTCTAGCCGCCAATTTCAGACTCGTAAGAATCCGGAATATTCCTTATTCTGCCGGTAAATCCTACTCTTTGCTCGGAACGAGTTTCCATTGTGCGCACTGGATATCATAGTCTCTACTTTCACAGACCCTGCACTTTCCTCCTCATCCCCGCACTCTAACGGCAGTGGTTGCATTTACGAGCGCGAAGATAGAACGCCTATTTCTTTCTCTCGAGGCGTGATTTCGAAAAGCAACAGAAGCGGAAGATAGATCTGAAAAATTTTTTTCTTGCGTAATTATGTTTCTTATCTCGAAGAAAATATTTTGTTAGAGTTAGAACGTGTATTTGTAGGTTATACACAATGAACTTTATAATATATTGGGACAAGCCTTCCCTATACTAAACTACGACTCAACAGAGAAAAGAAAGGCAAGCAAATACTTGTTTTCCGATTTAGAACATACATACTGGAAGGACCATAGGTGATAATATATATAATAATAAGGTGATGGTTCCAATATCTATCCTCGTCTGAATAATGCTTCACCGTAATAAGCATGCGTCGATTATTGTTATGTAGTGTTAAGAGTGTTGTATTCTCACCACTCTTGCCTTAGAACGTACATATATATACAATACGTCCAAAGCTTACATATAAATCACGCGTAAACGCTCAGCAAAACAAGTTTTCAAACAAAGAGACAGACGTTGGAGACACTTTTATTACATTGATCAGATACAGTGTGGCCCTTCCAGTATATTCTAAGTTTTCTGACTTTTTTCTATTTATGATAGTAAAACATTAGCTAATCAACGAATCTCTGATAAAAGAAGAAATACCATCATTAACTAATATTTTATTACCTATAAATAGAA
>NW_012130103.1:1265870-1286730 GCF_000143395.1 Atta cephalotes | reverse complement strand
ATTAGACTAATACAACGAATCTCTGAATAAAAGAAGAAATACCATCATTAACTAATTATTTATACCATAATAAGAAAAAGTCAAGAAACTTAGAACATACATACTGGAAGAGCCGTAGATGATTATCGATGATTCTAATATCTATCTGTCCTCACCTGAATAATGCTTCACCGTAATGAGCATGCGTCGATTATTGTTATGTAGTGTTAAGAGTGTTGTATTCCCACCACTCTTGCCTTAGAACATACATATATATGTATACGTTCAAAGCTTACATGTAAATCATGCATAAGCGCTCAGCAAAACAAGTTTTCAGATAAAAGACAGACGTTGCAGACACTTTTATTACATTGGTCAGATATGGTGTGGCCCTTCCAGTATGTATATTCTAAGTTTTCTGACTTTTTTCTATTTATGATAGTAAAACATTAGCTAATCAGCGAATCCCTGATAAAGAAAGAAATACCATCTTTGCACACAGAATGTCCTTATTTTTAAGTAATCGAGATATTCCTCAATAACTCGCAGTGTATTATAGAGCTCACTAGCTACACATAAAAATTTTAACCACATATATTTTTTTCATAACAACATGATATCAAAATGACTACTAACCTTTATACTTATTCACTGTGGTTTCCGGGGTAATCTACCTTCCGCTTTTCCTGCCTCTTCACCCCTTGCCCTTAAAGTTGCTCCCTCGAGTTGGCTAACATGTAGGGGGAAATCGCGATCACGTTTGGTGTTGCGGTCACGTTCGCGTATTTCGGAGTACGTGATGTTTGTGAGATGTCCACGATCATTAAGCTTCCAGCTGCGCGCGATCAGCAAGCGTCGGAGGCCGGAAATTTCATTACACGTGCGGAAATACCAAATTTATCGGGCATCGAATATCACGCGAGGGATTTTCCCGCGGGATAACGAAAAGCGATTTCGAACTGAAAAAAAAGGGGTAGTCATTTATCTCCGAGATCGTATCGGAGAGTGGGTAGACTCCGACATTATCGAGGCTCCTTTTAATCCCATTAGGATTTACGAGTTTAACGGGATCTCATTATGGATGCAACTAATTGCTAGTGGGATAAAGTCTTCTTTCATGAGTATAACTGATTCGAGAGGCCACGAGAGATGCAAGGAAGACCGTCGAATCTCCGAAGCCTCATTGCTCTGTTTCAGCCTACGGCGCAATTGCGACATAACACTCACAGCAGTTTTTTGCCCTTTTCATTCCTTAAGTAACTGTTACACGCTTCGTTAATAAGAGAAAAAAATAAAGAGTGATAAAAAGAGAGAAAGGCATGCTATGTGACATCTAAATTCATAAAATCTAGACGTGTGATTTTAGCAACAATGCACAACACAATTAAGAGCTTAGGAATAATAGCTACGTTGAAATACTATTTTTCAATATGGAACATTCGTCACTATTTCGCTGAAGATTTCACTCATTTTCCGAGCTAAAAAGGGAGTTTAATTTGTGCTTCGACGACATGAACTGACAACGTACCACGCGATAAAGTCAGCATTGGAGTCTCGACTGCGTGACGCGGATGCGAATATGCATTCGCGAAAAAGGGATAATAACGCCTGTGCTACATCGCTCTCTTCCCCCAAGCCCTATTTCTCCCTGCGGTATTTCCGCACTCGAATTTCCGGCAACACACAGTAAATTCCTCACTTTGAGAATATGAAATTTCCCGCGTTTATATATCCACACGTGCGGGGCGGTCGACAGGTTGGGCTCTTCTCGTATTCGTACTCGGGTCTCCACCGAGATACAAGTCAGGTAAAACCGGCGGAACAATATTTTCTTGGCGGGCACTTTGCCAGAAGCTTTGCGGCTAGGGTGAAGATTAGCGCAACCTTGGTAACGACCTTATAAAACACCGAGCTCAGCCGGCCGCGGCGTGCGCCGAAAATATTGCCTCGCAAATTGAAAGGTACGGCGGAGGCGTGCTCCAGCTTCTGCTTCTCTACTGCTACTCTCTTTCTCTTTCGCCTTGTCATTCTCTTTCTTCTGTGTGCACTACTATCTCCCTACGGTGCGCGTATTCTCCTTGTCTCGAGGAGAACAGATTCGCTCCCGAAAACGCGTCGCGGGAAGTTTCGCTTCAAGATTTCGCTGAATAGTTCGTTCACGAACAAAGTCTCTGCAAAGTTTCGCGAGGATCAATGGGCGTGACTGTTTTCTCGATCGTATAATGTGAGAGAGTAATAAGTTTATATATACGTACACATTCACATATTTGATATTCTATATTATTTTGGAAATGAAAGATAAAATTTCGAAGACGAAATAACTAAGACTGATGGAAATTGTGATAAAAAGCAGATATCTATGATAATTATTATTAATTTAAATGACTATAATAATATCTAATGAATTTATTCAACAGATTGAAGAATAAGATTGAAAAAATAAGAATGATTCAATTATATTTGTATAAATAAAAAGACAAATTAGATAATCGTAAACTAAAAATAAATTATAGGGACTGAATATTTTTAAATTATATACATTGAATAAGAAGGAAAAAACGATTGATTAAAATTGAAATTTATGAAACATGAAACAGTTTTATTGCATTAAACCATTCATCTTCCTTTCAGTTTTGTTCGCAAAGCGTTTTGATACGAGCAATTACGAATGAAAACGACACGAGTGCACTCCACGGATACGGAAATACACAATTTCTTCGTACTCGCAGCCAACGCAACACGTTACATGGATTTGTGTTGCATTCTTTTTTTTCGTCCTATGAAGTACCATCTCTCCCGAGGGAAAGCGAATCGTTGCAGTACCCTTGAAACCATGAAGTATATATTCCCCGTGTATCTCTCTGCCTAACCCACCTCGCATAACCGACCCTTCTGAAGCGAGCAAACGCGTGTGCGGCCCAACGTAATTATTTCGCAATTTACTACCCTTCGTAGGATGTAGATTTAAAATAGTCCGTATTTATTGTATTCGTTGGTGAAATGGGACACCCGAGGGAACAATAAGCTGCTACTCTCGCGCAAACGTACTCGTACTCGGATACCGCTCATGTAAGACTCGCTTCGGAATCTTGCATGTGAAAAAAATAAGATACACACCCGACTGCGATAATCTCTAACTCTGAGTATTCGAAGAAAATGGTTATCTTTACTGTAAACTATAGATAAATGTCGTACATACATACAGATTAGAAATATTTCAGAGATCTACTAATATTTAAAAATCAATGGATTAAAAAAATTAATTTCCGACTTTTCTAATAATATTATAATCGTACAATTTATCATGTATAAAAATGCATATACATAAAGCTTGTTAAATAAAATTTAATATTATCGATGTTGACAGAATCACAATTTAATTTGACACGTGTCTTATGCAACAAGATATAAATTACAACTTGCATAAATTTCTAAGAAATACTTGATAAAATAATAGCGATTTTCACAAAAGAGAATTTGTTTCCAGATTTAATAAAATTATTTATTGTTTCTTTACTCTTTAGTAAGCACTTTATAAACACATTTTCATGAAATACAATTTAAGAGCACTATGGAGATGTGATTTTTAAAGCTATTTAAGAAATTTTAATATTATTAAATTTACGAGATTACTGCTTAGATAAAAGACAAAATTTATAGAGAAAGGAAAAGAAAATAAGACAAGTACTAGCGATTCTTAGAACATAAAGGTTTTATTAAAATTGTTTTACGTATTTATATCTCCATGGACCAAGAAAATTGGAGGAAAAATTTTATATTATTGTATTTATATGAAATAAAAATAAATTATTATTTATAAAACGTGCAGTAAAAAATTGTTAATATTTAGATTTTTGTCATTTTATTTTGACTTTTTTTCTTTTTCCAAATATTTTTTTAGTAAAATTTGAAATCTGCATTTTATTTCCCTATATTTTTTTCAGGGTTAAACATTATATAAAGTGATGCAAGAGAGAAAGAAAACAGTATCTATTTTTTATATAAACATGTGCATCACAAACATAGCACAAAATATCTTACGGTCACATTCAAAATTCATTTACTAATGTTTTATCTTTATATTTCATTGTTCATTATTTGTTATTTATTATAAAATTGACTGTTTGGAACAAAAACGATTTGACGTTCAATAAACAAATATTAAAATTATCTCAATATTAATCAATTACTAATTATACGAAAAAACATTTTTATTTGAGAAATGAAAATATCAATAACAAATAATAGATTAGTATGCGTGTAAACTTATACTATAGGTTTAAGCACAAAAATGTAACGCAATATTATTTGTCGATTTCACAGTCGCTAATAATTCATTCTCACTAAAATTTTCACATCTTGAATATTAATAATTATATCAGAATTCTCAATTTTTATCAATTTTCAGAATGCGTCTTTGAAATCGTACGATGATCTATTTTCTAAAATATTATTCAAGAATACTGAAGAATTAATACTGGAAAACTTACAATTTTAAAATCCTTATTATTTATCTCTATTCTGTTTATGCGTGTTTATTATTCGCATATATTATTCGCACTGTAGTATTCCATCTCCACTATTAATCCCTCTCGGATCAGTCTCCGGTCGTATCGTATGGGATCTAGTCATCCAGTACGAAAAAGGAAGAGAATGAATCGAGTGAGCGGAACTCAGGGAAGCAGTGAGTTTAATGTCCGTCCCGACCCACCGCGAATTACCTCCTCGCGGAGATTTATTAAAACCGTAAAGCAGAAGAAACGGTTTCGCTCGAGTCTGTATGCTGGGTGTTCGCAGTGAAAGCAATGAGAGAAACGGAAAACGCGTGCGAGAGAAGAAGGATACGGGGTGCAGAGAGATTACGCGTCTGTGCCTGACGTTAGTGACCATGGGGCATTTTCTTGGTCAAGCTCGCCTGGTTCACGTTGGATTAGTTCCCGTTTCCTAACTCGGGGCGATGCGCCCGGCCAATTAAAGCGCCGTTAACCTTTTCTCTGCAGTGCCGTTGTAGGTACCGGCTTGATTCTCTTATCCACAGAAATGGACTGCCCACTCCGTAAAAGAACCATATAATACGAAGGAGAAGTCCGTGGCCAGCTTCTGAGACTGTCGAACCGAAGGATTACGCCTTACGTTTTCTTGTTCCTCTGTCTCTTTTCTCAATGCGATATACACTCCTCCCGTTAAGCTCAGGTCTGATATTTATTTTTAAATAGATCAGGTAGAACAAAAGATAATTTTAAGCAATCTTTCTCCTCAGGTTTTTTCTTAATAAACAGAACTTTCCGTAACGATCGCCAATATAACGTACAGGCGGCTGCTTAATTGAGAACAAGTTACTTAATTGAAAACGCTCTACCTTGTGCGAAGTACAAAATAGTATTTCACGCTTATCATAAACAATAAGAATCTCTCTGGCTTCCACGAGGCCTCATCTTTTATTTTCATCCCATACTTTGTTCGCAGCGATAATCTTATTAAGAAAACAGGAATCTGTTTTATTAATGTTAAAACTTTGTTAATTTCACTGATTTTTCGCGAATCGATGCAATTTTTGCTAGCAAGAAGAGAGCTAAAATATTTCTACTGGATATGAGATTGATGTTCGCGCGATGAAGCGAAAGTTCCGCCTCCGATCGGCGGAGCGAACTTAGCGTAGTCGCAGTTACACTGAATATTCAGTGACGCGATAATTTTTTTTTTTTTAAAAACACCGATATATCTGTCCCGGTGTATGTACTCTTTGCTCTTCGGATCCCCGTACTTCTCACGCGAAAGTCGAATAAAGTAAAGCGGTGCTTGGCTGCCATCCAAGCTCCGGATCTCCAGCCTCTCGCGTCGGCGAGGCGAATCCTGTGCGTTCTCACTGCGCGCGGCGTTACGAGCCATTGCACACGCCGAATCGTCTCTAGTGCCCGATGCACGGAGCCAAGTCCGGCCCACCCACTATCCACCTACTATCTACTCCTAATGTCACGACATCACATAGCGCGCACGCGGAAGAAAAAGCGATTGCATGGACGATAATTATCAATGATCCGGTTGCTTTATATTTGATAGAAATAGCAGACTATAGTTACGCAATACTACAGTCAGGAAGAGTATTTTCTCCTCGCGAATATTAAAACAAAATATTACGTAAAATAATATCAATTCTTTTCGTTCGTATAATTTACAACAAATTAATAAATAAACTCAGGTCAAAAAATTCAACGAACTATAGTTAGATGTAACAAAGGAGTTGGATTAGGGGGCTAATAGATTCATTTTTTCGAAGTTTCGAATTTTTACAAACGAAAGAGGACTTATCAAAAAAAATGAATTCTACATCAGTTACTACATACATTTGACTATCTATAATAATATTTTAATAATAAGAAGAAATTGATAACTGATATGAAAAAAAATGCATTTTTCTAAATGCATTCCATCTGATTCAACTAGCCCCGGGACCGTAATTCAACTAAGATTATTAAAATAAGATTATTAAAATAAAGATTAATGTATTTTAAATTACATCTTTGGTTACATATTAATAAAATTTTTATAAAAATATATTTTAAACATAAACATTCACTTCGGGCAAAACAACACTTCTTTTTGCAAAATTTGTTCATTTTGTGCAAAAATACGTTGATTGAAGCTTAGTTTTTGAGACATGAAGGAACTAAACTTATATTTATCACTCTGGAAAATCTCTTTAAAAGAATAAAATTTTGAGTACTATAAGAGTCGTCACTAATGAGTCATACAATTCCATGCTGTGATTAGTCTGCTATCCCCATCTATTCATTTTTTAAACATTAACATTAATACGATAACAAAGACATATAAATAAAAAAAATCTATTGGACTTTATTAAATAAGAATTACTCTTATTATCTAAATAGAAATCAAATATTTCAATCAAATATCTCAATCATATACGATTGTAAAATAAAAACTTTAAGACTAAAAATATTTACTTAGTACGATTTTTTTTAGATTGTGGCATAACTTCTATCATAGAAGTATTCGCAACAAGATGTTACAGCAGACTTAGCGACAGTCGCTGCTGCGTAAACGCGTGTCTCGCATGTTTTCTTTTTAATGTAATCTCGATTATTTTATTTATCCCTATAGTCGATTCCGGTCTCCTCTAATATTTAAAAAAAAAATTAGTTACTCACCGTATAGATTCTCTATTGACATCCGATATTTCCCCAAATTTGATCCTTCTCTTCTTCTCAAATTATTGGAGATGTCACACATAACGTTCACCTGAAAACATAATTAATTACAATCAAAATATGCAAACTTAAATGCAATAACTACGTGACACATTGAAGAAGATTCGCGACATTAATTTTTAGAGGGCGGTAGTCTATTTAAAAAAGCTTACAGCTTTTCCTGATAAGATTTGTTAGAATTCATTATTTTTCACTGTGTTTCTTGCCTCAAAATACGACACTATTTCAATGCTATTATAAAAGCTTTTCTGTTAAAAGTGAACTATTCGGAATTGATGGTGGGTCTATTGAATCCAATCAATTATATTCTTTATATATATTACACTAAAATTAAATACTAAAATTAAATATAAATTTTAACTATATTGTTGTTAAAATAAACTTAATATTTAAAAACATTCTTTTTTAACGAGTTACGTCATTTTGATTCCTTGAAATTAATCAATGCGTTTCACAGATCCAACATTAATAACTGCAGTGTTATAATTATAAATTTTAGCGTCAGCTGCGGAGAGTTAATAATAGTACGTTTTCTTTTACTGAATTACTCACTATCCGGAGTTTCGCTTATCATTTTGCACTATCGATTTAAAATGATTGATATGCTTATGTTTAACACGACAGTCAATTAATCACACAATTATTAATTATTCGTAAGAAATGATCATGTTTTAAAAAATAAGACAACAGACACGCAAAGAGAACATCTAACCTCGAATTTCAAGATGCGATTGATAACACGACGATCTTGACATCACTACACACACGCACACACAAAAACCGCGCGCGCAGAGAGAGAGAAAGAGAGAGAGAGAGAGAGAGAGAGAGAGAGAATGTAAACAAAAAAACAAAAACTATTAGATGTCTATATTTTTATCGGAATATTTCAACTGTAAGATAAATGATAAATATGTTTTGCGTTTCTAATATTTTTAGTTAAAAATTGAGAAATGTTCAATGTATCGACTTTTCATTACTTGAATTATTTCCAACGATTTGCGTATTACTCCGCACTTCTAATATAAAAACGATAAATAAACTACATGTAATAGCAAGATCATATTACAGTCGGCCGATTGTTGTTTATAGAAAATAATTAAAATTGTGTCATACCCATGTGTGCAATTACATTGCCAAGGATTTTACATGAAATAAACGAAAATTGTCTGTATCTTTGCCCAAAATCATAAAAAATTAATTAAAGATGCGATATGAAATTAAGAACGAAATAATTATCTTCCGTAAGTATTACGAAATGATAATTTGATAATTTGTAATTCTCTCTCTTATTCCCTATCGTATTTTAACTTCCGACATCGCACGAAATAATATCTCGTATATAGGTATACAGAGTAAAGATTATAACAACATATGCTTAAAGAGAGATTCCTGAAATTATTTTGAGAAAATCCTAATATCGAGGCTATAATAATTTTTTAATATAATAAACATCAATAATTAGAAAAATAAATAATTTTATCTTCGCATACATAATCTTTAATGCAACAATTAATTTTTTATAGCATTTTGCATTGTATCACACATGAAAATTTTAAGTAATATGATTCGTTAATTTTAAATGCTTATAATTCAAAAACTATTACATTCCAACATTTTGGCATTAGAATTTTCATCTTAAAATTATCTCAGGAATCTATCCAAAAACGTTGCTTTTAAGGGATACCCTGTATACTTGAATAATATCTCAATCAATCAATACGCTTATGGTATGTTAATCGATTGTGCGAACTTGTAGTTGCTAATTGTCCATAAGGAATAATCGCGTTTCAGTACCTATCGTAACGTTTCGAGAGCTAATGCGACGGAACACAGAGCATCTTACGATACTAACCGCTCATTGGAATCTAGAACACACGAATGGTCAGATAGTGCGACTGATGTATACAGAACACTACGCCGCGCGCAATGAAAACAAAGGTCCAGCGTCGCCTGTCAAATATCAAAATATTTAATGTTACTAACGTAAATGCTGAATATTTTGGATTCTAGCAATTTTAATTAATGTGGATAGAGGAGCTATTATGAAATATAAAATTAAGCATTTATTTGAAGAATAAAATTTACCTCATTTTAGTCGAAAAGGTATTTTTATAACATAAAATTGTGTGATTTTGTGAAAAAAGAAAAATAAAATTAAAAATCGTGGAGCATAGAGAGAGAGAGAGAGGAGGGAGAGAGAGCGACTCATTCTCTTTCTTTTTTGGTTCATTAAAATTTATAATATTTCACTCTTTTTTTCAGGATGCAAAAATTTTTCAAAAAATGTAATAATAATAAATTATTAATTTATTTATACATTTTTCAATCACAAAACAAAGAAAAACTTTATATATTCTTCACAAATTCAGATTTTAAATTAAATTTCATTTTAACAATTCTTTTCAAGCAATAATTAATTAATCGCTTCAATTACGAAAAGAAATAAAATAATTTATATACAACTTGTTACTTAATTTATTAATAAATAATTCTCATTAAAATTAAATTCTCATTAAAATTAAATTAAATTAAATATATTAATTGCAGTGTATATTATATCTGTACATAATAAATATACAAAGTCAACAAAGCGATAAAAATCGACATTATTTTATATAAATTAATAGTAAATATGTAAACGTATAATTAATGTAATGTAATAATTTGAACATGGAAATTAGATTAGAAATTAACATATAAGCACGGTTATCTTAAATTTTATCGTTAGTCAACATAAATCACTTACACTTCAAAGAACTATTACGCTCATTTTCATATTAAAATTTTTTACTCTAATCTCTAATTAATCTCTAAAATTATTATAGCTAGAATTATTGATTAGAAGGTTAACTTAAGTCAATTAAAGTAATGCTCGGCAAATTCTCCGCAAATATATATATTCTTTTTTTTTGTAATATTTTGTGACATATATTCGTACCCTCATTTCGCTAAGTCCAACCAGGAAGACAAGCTTTTAGCCAAACGTGCGAGATTAGCGTCACTTTTAGAGCACGTTCGTGCTGGCGTGACTTATTTTCGGCTTTGAATTTTCGTTCCTCGCGAGTGACGCGCGCTTTAATCGTTGGCCGATCGCGGCGAGCAATCTTCGTGGATCGTGGGTTGTTTGTCAAGCAAAATTCTCGTCATGACGCTCGCACGCGCATTTCACCTATCTACCACTTCCTCGGTTATCTTAACTCCGCCGCCAAAGAAAACCGCTGTGTTGCGGTAATGTTTATCGAACATGATTTCGGCGGGTTCGCGAGGATTAAACGCAAGCTGGATTGCTTTAATGAACCCAAACGTGCCAACTGAACCGAATTTGCACCGTTACCGGGCAAAGGCACGGGCGTTACGGTAAATGAAAATTTAATCTACAGATCGATCCTGCCAATAGCATTTTGCGAAGTAATACATCCATCAGTCATTAATTTATAATGACTTTCACTACTGCTGCTACCATTACAGTATACGAAAGCCTCAATGCATATGCTAATGTTATTAGTCAATAACGTTCCTTTTCTTTCTTTTCAGGTGAGTCAATATGTCACGAAGCTACTTCATATTTATGGTACCTGAAAACGATTGGTAAGAGCAATACAATAATGCCCATCGGTTGTGTATTTTTTTCGCGAGATTTTGAAAGAAAGATTTTGCGCGTTTATCTTGTAATTCGTGATCGCAACGATCCTTGAGAATACAATGAAAACAGGAATTATGATGTTTGAGTTTCAAGTTTAATAAGCTAATAAACTGTTTCGTGAAGTACGCGCGCGCGTGTGTGTGTGTGTGTGTGTGTGTGTGTGTGTGTGTGTGTGTGTGTGTGTGTATACATATACATACGTATATATAATCGCGTTATAAGAACAGACTCTTTCAAAGATACGAGGAAAGTTTAAAAGTTGGTGAACGTCGCGTATAACTCGCAATATTTTTCATTCTGTTTACGGCAGTAGAGTTGTCAGGCATAATGGCGTAATCGTTTGTCAAAGTCGAACGGGGGTCTCTTCGCTCTCGTGAAACATAAATCCCGTGATTTACAAAAGTGACACGTAATACGGACGGAGGAAATGGCGATTTATGCATAATCCGGAACGCAATTTTCCGTACATCAACGAAAACTTATCCTGTTCCCCGGTTTTCTCCGAGTGAGAGTAGATGCACAAGTAGAATACTGCGGTGTTCTCTTCAAAGAAGAGTGGATACAATCGTGATTTTAGCAAGGTCCACGAGGCAACATAATAAAAGTCTTATTCCAGCAGAATAAGAATCCGCCTTTATCTTATTGCATTCGACGACATTTCATTACTCGGCGACTCGGTACGACGGCGTTGCGGGGCGTACGACAAATAAATGCGAATTATTCTGATACCGGATGGGACTCTCTGCTACGCTGAGGGGTTGGCTGGTGCAAAGAAGGCTGAATAGGAACGTAGGTAGCGTAGATCGGCTCGAGAATGAGAACGACTGACTGCAAGGGATGGTTTGTAGCCCAGGGGTATGTTCGCAAAATGAAGGTGGAGCGAAGAGGGTCACGAGTGGGGGGGGTGAGAAGGAAGATACGGAGACGATAACTCGATCGGACATCCCGAGGCGGACGATGCGATGCAATAGTTTGTATCCGGTGGAGGGTGAGCCACCTCCAATCTTGGCCACGAAGCGCCGCCGCTTAAACAGCCACGACAGAAGCCATTACTTACTCCCACGTAGCCTGTAGTGGTGCGGAAGAAGAGTACCTACTCGAATTATTTTCACTGATTTAGACGCTTCTTCAATCGTATTCACTGTCTTTGATTGATATGTGTTTTTTATATGTATCTCTTTCGAAATGAGTACAATCGAAAGATCACAAATACTGCATTCAGAAATTTCACTTAGATGCACTTATATATTTTATATTTTATTCTTATTTAACATTCAGAGAGCAACAAGAAGTATCCAGTTTTTGTTCGTATTACTGCATTAAAACTCTCTTTCTTGCTTTCGCCAAATTAAACATATACTTATCTCTTTTTAAGTTCCAAAGTGAATAAGTAAATGTGAATTAGCCTTATCAATTTAGCCACAGAAAACAGACCTAAGGATAAAATGATACCTGAATATATCCGAGTAAAGTTTCTAAATGTGGTCAAAACTGTCATTTTTCAGCGTAACGCACGCTGATGGAAGCAATTAAAGTCGCTCGTTCATTTACTGCCTAATAATAATGAATTCGCAAGGATCGATCGCGTTTAGCTTAGCAGGCTGCTAAGACGTTTCGACGTTATAGTCGCGGTGGCTGCAACGACGCGGGGGACGTGGACATTTAACATTCAACGTGTATGATTAGGCAGTCTGGCGGCGCACAGCGGCGCTCGGCCGGGAGAGCGGGTGGAAACTTCGGGATGAATTATGTAAGGCAAAGTACTTCATTCGTCTTGCTCTTGTTATTTGGTGGGTGTAGTTAAACTCCGCGTATTACCGCGTCTGAAATATCGCCCGTAATTTTTAAGGCGAACGTGCCACCGACTATACCCTATTCCCTTTCCGCCAGTTGTTATTCCGTCGCCTCCGTTTGTAAAACATACCGACGTCGCCGCCGGTACGATGTCACTTCCCCGAATGACGTTGAAATTTCATGGAGAACGTCTGTGCGTGTCTCGTAACAAACCACTAAGGAACAGTGCTAAAATATTAGGCTTTTGAATCATCAATCAGTTATTTATTTCCATGAATTGATTCAAAGATCGATCTTGAAAAATTTGCATGATAATCGAGTATCTAACTTTTATTATATTTAAAATATCACCTATAATATATTCCCATCAATTAACAATAACATAACTGTTCGTTATAATTTTCCACTCAAGAAATAATTATAATATAACATTATATTGTAAAGTGGAAAATTATACACTTAAAAAAATATACTAAATTTTAATAGATATTTATTTAAGTATTAACTAAAAATTTACTCTTACAGTAAATAAATATTTACTTCATAAAAAATGATACTTAAATCAAATTAATAGTTCTTGTACCAAATAAATATACGTTTACATTTAGTAAATGTTTATTGGTACTGTTCAAACAAATATTTATTAAAATTTAGTAATTTATTTTTCAATGTAACTGACAGTTACGTTACTGTTAGTTGATGTTTGTTGAATTTTGTCATACTTAATCATACTTAATCCTTTAATCATACTTAATCCTTTAATCATACTTAATCCTCATACTTAAAATGTTATTTCTCATTTCGCTTGAATAACGTCTGATTGAGGTCCAGTAAATTTCTGCTGAAATAGACTGTGCACACCAAAGTTCCGGACAAGTTGTTAACCATTCTAACCTCAAGATTGAAATCGGAGAGCTTTCGCCTACTTATCGTGAATACTAATCTTTTCGTATACACAGAAGATTATCACACAAAGCAGGTTCAAGTATATTCAGGCACGAATATATTCGTAGGTGAGTTTGTACAAGACCGGATGAAGATTGACAGCTGTGTTGGTTGACACATATGAGCTTTCTTCCATTTTAGCGATACACGATAAAACGTTTATGAGAAGATATACGTAAGAGGAAACTACTGCTTGCTGAGACAGGAGAGAGAAACGAGGGAGAAACGAGAGTAACGGAGTAGCATCGGAACCGTGCAGAATCAACGAGAAACAGATTTGTCGCGAAGGAGGGAGAGCTGCATGTATAGAGGTAAATTGCCAATGTAAGCCGCTCATCCGGCAAACATTACACAAGCTTACTGGACCGCGTCTCAGCTGGACTGTACCTAGAAATTTGCTCGTTGAACACGCAGTGGGTATATGTAGTATACAACAGGTAACTGCTTGTTGTACCCCTGTGCATCCTTGGATAACTCTATTCGTGAGACCTCCGCTCTGAGAGACCTCCGACCTGTCTTAAACCACGGCAAAGCGGATGTGTTTCCAGCGAAAGACGACGTAGTGTAAAGCCGCTGTGAGATACCATAGAACCGAACAGTAACCGCTCAACCGTGCTCGGATGACTACGGGTTTTCACGCTAAATAAGGAAACTGGTGCTGTGGCACGATACACATGGTTCTCTTGGCAGGATGCTGATAATAAAAGACGTGGATGTATCGTATGATGTACGACAGAATAACGTCAGTCAGTAATATATATATTGTGCGCCTCTAATTTCAAAATATATAAATGAAAAAGTAAAAAAATATATGATACCGTTTCGTATCTTATTTTTAAAGAGTAAATAAAATAAAATAAATATAAAGGAAATAAATATAATGGACCATATGCGTCCCATATACATTCCCTAATAAGCTTTGCGATTTTTTTATATTTTTTTGTTAAGTCTAAAATTGAAATTTAATGGTCACATTCAAAAGAGAGAAAATTTTTGAATATTAATAAAAAAATATGTGATATTTTTAAATATTTATATAGGTGCGGCGCTGTAAAAATTAAAAAAAGTAACATCCGCGCATTCTAGATACATATGTACTCAATATGACTTATAAGTATAAGTTCCTCTTTTTTTCGTCAAAAAAGCGTTAGAAAAAATAAAAAATGAAGTCCAATATTATTTTTATAAGAATATTAACATATAATACTCATATATTTATTATATTAATGTATAAAAATACTATACGAAGAACTATTTTCCAGACAATGAACATCTATTTATTTACTTATTTATTTTCTTATTTATTTTCATAACATTTAGCAGGCGAATTAAAATCCATAATAAATCCATGCTCTAGAATAACAAAACTACTAAAAAAAAGATTACGATAAATGTGTGTACACTCATATGATCTAGTTATTATTAATCATATTAATTTTATCTTACAAAAAACTTTCTCTCTTTGATTATAAACGAAACATTGTGATAAAAATATAAACTAAATATGTAGTGTTGTAAAGTATGAATATAGAGTTACAATAAACATGAATACTCAAATTTATAACCATCTTTTGATAGTTATAGGAAGCAATTACTTATTATGAAATATTATTACATCTCAACCACGATATTCTGTATTTCGCTTTACTGATGATAACAAAATGGACAAATTGAGTAATAAACTGTTGCAATCGAGTCACAACTTGCAGGAGCTACTACTGTTTATTAATTAATAGTGTAATTACTCACAAATAGTGTTTTGAGTACACGCTCATTTTGGACCCAGTTATCTTAATATCACGAAAATTACATAATAAATGATATACAAAATGTAAGAGACAGGTCTTTAATATATTTTTAAACTAGAAATTCTAGAAACTTTGGAAATTGGTATGTCCGGCTTCCTCTTGCATAACCATGTTCTATTCGGAGAAACAACCGCAGCGGGCTTGAAAGTCGCATCGGGCGAAACATTCCGTTTACATCAGCCTAAAAGGTTTCGCCCGGTGGAATAATTAGGAAAGCCGCGACGAAGATTTAGGTAGACATTTAGGTGCCGGTGAGATGGCGACGATTTAAAGCGCGACGGCAGCAGCGGCGTGGCGGCGGGCGACGCGTCACGCGGACGTCGAGACGCTGCAAACGCCGGTTAATCGTCTTGGTTATACGCCCGGCATACCCGGGCGGTAGAAAGCGCGGATTTAATTAAAACTAGTAGCCCACGGCGAACATATTTTCCGAGAGAGGATACGCCCTCCTCGTACTCCTCGTTACACGGGCGGAGAGAGAACTCGGTGGGCGTTTCGGTTCCGGCATTCCGCGCAATGCCGCCGGCCTTTTTCCGCCGAGGAGATGAGAAAATGTACAAAGTGCATCCAAATTCAGAACACGGTAATACGATGAATGGAATCTCTGCGCGGGCAAGCGTAGGTTCGACGCTCCGCTGCGACGCGGTGATAAATTATTTATTAAATGCGCGAGACAACAAAACGGATTGTGTTATGTATTAACGAAAAAAATATGCATTCATTTTGGCGATAGACGCTTCTGTGATTCGCCCACCGACTCATACAATTCGTTGTTACAAGAGTATAATTGCTGTATAGAATATAATATGGAGACTACATAGTGATAATTAGGACCAGTCTGAATGCTCGCAATTCAGGTAATAATGCTATTGATTGAGAAGAACCATTACGCATGTATCTCGCGTGTAGTTATTAATGTACGATAAATGCACCCGGATACAAGCATCTACGTGTATTAATTAGTTCCCGTGTAATCACAAATGTACACACGCTTATTCATCCATTCAGTCTACAAAACCTATACACCTCTATTGATCCGTCGGTTACACGAAACCGACGAGTATTCTTCCTCGTCCATCGTGCCGTTCCGATTCAACGCTATCGCGCGATTGGATGGACTACTCGCCAAAGTTCCACACAAAGCGCCGATATTCCTCGCCATTAAGTGGACGACAATTAAATAGATGAGAAAGAGAGAGAGAGAGAGAGATTGCGCGTACGATCGATGCTGTAATTCGTGTCGGCCATTTTAACGGATAAACCATCTTGGCATATTGCGTATCTCTGCGTCGACGAATTAGCAGGTACATCCCGTGACCTTCCCGTAAACGTTTTATCGTCGTCACGTCGAAATGGATGCACGCGCAATCAAGAACTTGCACACGCTGCTCGACAGGGTCTCACGTAAATGACAATTTACAACGTAAAACCCCTCGCCTGAGGCTTCAACCGTTCCGGATATTGTCCTCTGGGAAGTTTGAAGGAGAGTACGAACGCGTAGAGGCATCCTCGAGATGCGCTGATACGTCCGATCGCCGTGAAACGTAAGCCGTACTGCGCGACATAAAAGTAAGATCCACCTAGCATCGACGTCGTGACGGCACGTAACGCATGAAATCGCTGAGAAAGAGCGACATAAACGCGTTTGGTCGCGCCGTTTATCGCTTCGTTCCGCGAGGCGTGGATGACGCGCATCGACGCAATTGCGTGGTCCATGGGCGTGATAGAACAACGAAGAGCACGGTAATAACAGTAAGAATAACGCGATACGCAAGCGGTAACATAGGAGATACAAATACGATCGATTACAAACCTAGCCCGGTAATTCAATTCTAATGCAGATGCAGGATCGTCGCTCATCGTCGATTTTATGTACGTTTGGGATAGATTAAGCAAGCGGTTTACGATCTCTCGAATCGGACCTTCGGATCGTCTAACAGTCTAACCCGCTGATAAATAATTTACAGGTCGGATCGAGTGACGAAGATTAAATGGGTTTTAGTGTTCGAATGTAAATGAAATCCGACGTGATAGCCGGTGCATGATTTAAAGCAGTGAACTAAGAACGTTGGAAGATTCGAAGGATACTTCGAATGATCGAAGAGTTTTATCAAGACACAGTAGAAGCTATGCGGAAGTTCAAAAAACAGAAGTAGAGTTTTATCTAATTCGAGATTTGCTGCGCAATGATCATCTGATATCTAATCTCTTTTTATGATAATACAGAAAAATTTTGACAATTGTTCTTTTCGTTGTCGCACAGCAATGCCATTTCACTTGAATCGCGACTCGAATAAATATTATTCGTATTCTTCAGATTTTATTGCTGTTGCTCAAATGCATTCTAGAAAATCGAACACCAACGCAAAGAATAATTTTCTGAATTGGGTCAGAATCAAGAACGCTTTGCACCGTATTGATTATTATGAAGAACATTTCATAAATATTTTTATGATTTACCGCGTGAACAGGAAAGAAATTCAATGCTGTAATGTATAAAATGGATCAGAGATTTCCGTCTATAATGGAGCTGCAATATCAATTAAAATAATACTTTTTTTTTATTGAAATCTTTCCAAAAGGAGCGGAAGGAAAATCATATTTGTTTGCTTACGCATATTCAAATGTCAGAAGAAATGAACTCACGGTGGTGAGGACTCTGAAGCGTCCTGTATAATTTTCAACTTTGTATATTTAAATTCGAACGTTGTTACCGTGAAAACGACGAAAGCCCGCCGGTACACCACGAGTTTTTCGCAGAATGTTTTTGCGCGATATTCTCTCGCGATGCGATTAAAATCACTGCCTTTGTACGAGCAGAGCGTGCGCACTTATACAAATCGAACGTAACACACCAACGCAGGTATACCATCGCGACTCTAATGCCGGGTAGCGCAACGTATTTCCATGACGAGACCGTACGCCGCCTGCGGTACTTTCCGTCCCGACAGATCAATTTCCATCGCGATATCCCTGTGCCTGCCTCTCGACGAAAACCCGCAGGCCGGACAATCGAAAACCTGGCCCGAGGGTGTACGCGGATTTCTCGTTTCACGGCGCCGCCTGCGTCGGCGACGCTGCCGTGTTTTCGGTGTCCCCGCGGATGTCGGCACGTCTGTTTGTCCACTTCGGTCTCTACGGCCTCCGAGATATCCCGACCCTACCCCTTTTCCACCAGCCACCCTCACATCTCTCGCACGATCGTGCATGTATACATATACGACTGAGTATCGCGCGCGCATATGTGTGTGTGTGTGTGTGTGTGTGTGTGTGTGTGTGTGTGTGTGTGTACATGTATGTTGTGTATATATGTACATCTCTATCTATATGCACGAAGGTATACGCCTCCGCCTCCGTGAGAGACCGTCCCTCCGGTGTCAGTTGCGCGTGTTTGCTATGCTCGCCCAGGCATGTTTCCAACTAAACTAACCCCGCCACGCCTCGTCGCATCGACGACGCCGCTGCGGCGAGGCGCGCCGCCCCGAATCGAGTCGTTCTCGAGACCTGCGGATACCCGCGCTATAACGACGCGGACGAGTCCGTTCGTCCATCGGATAAAATTAAGGAAATTTGTGTGCTCGCTGAGGGAAGAAGTGGAACGGCCATTGGCTAACGTAAATTTCTTTACTAATTGCAATGGATGTTGAAAGTAACATAAATCAACAAATTGTGTTCGTTCATGTCGAACATGATTGAAGAAGAAATCTCAGAAATCGTTCCGTCGTTGGTACAGCGAGATCCTACTGAAGACAAGGAGCGATAACTCCGGTGATCTCCCCAACTGACGACGGGGTTAACCGAGCGTCGCTCGGCAGCCTTCGAGCTTGCTTTTACATTTGCATTCGACCGTCCGTCCGGTCGGTCCTTTGCGTGCTTAATTCGAGCAGAAAGTAGTCGAGCGAACCCGTAGTGTACAGGGACTCATAATTTCTGCTCGACGGCGCCTTCAAAGACGTGGAGAAACGTAATAACGTGGGGAAAGAGGGAGGGAAAGGGCGAGAGAAAGAGAGACAGAGAGATAGAAAAACGGAGGAGAAAGGGAAGAGCGTGCTGGAGAAAGAGCCATCGAGAGAAAGAGAGAAATGAGAGTCAGAGCGAGACAGGGGCAGATACGGAGAAATGGTTGAAATCGTGACCAAACCGCCGCTTTGATATACTTTATATAGTCCCTGTTCCAGAGGAAAGAGAGGTCGAGACCACTTTGATTACCAGATGATATACTGAAAGTCCGCGACGAAATGGCGATCCGCCCAAGCAAGAGGATGTGCCCAATCACAAAGATTTCTATGAGGAGTCTTATGCATCAGTATACTTGTGCACGTTATTTCGTTATTCTTTTCGAAGAAAATGTTAAACATATTTGTATTGCAATTAACGTACATACCGAATATAAAAGCGTAATTCATCAAATATTTCTAATTTTATATCACTCATTGACACATTTTTATCTGAATCATCGTAAATTAGATTACTCTTTCATTAATTGTTTCCTGCCGATACCGAGATTTCACGTATAACGTTTGAAATTCTTAAAGAAACACTTCCTTCCTTCCTTTGAAGTGACGGGACGAACTATAATTTCCTTATTTGAACGTTATAAAGCGAACCAGCCGGGATAGAACGCGGAATTCCAATATCGACAACGAACAATATCCGCGCGAGCTCCGGCATCGGGAAAGGAGAAGAGAAAGAGAGATGGGGATGGAGAGAAGCGAGAATACAACGGTGAGCTCAATAACTAGGATGAATAATATCGAAGACGTCGCGTAACTATGTATTATATACCGGACACGGCACGAGGGATTAAAAACTGTATTTTTATAACGGGATATTACTCGCTACCAAATCGCCACTAAACGTAATCTCGGCCAAGCCTGCTGCTTAATAAACGAAGTTTCGCAATTGCTTATATATATTTTGTAAATATATATAATCAACCGCGCGGTTTCACCCGACCCGTATTTAATAGTTTGGATGTCAGTTTCCACAAAGTAATCCAGATGAACCGCAAGAGATTTAGGCCAAGGACATTTTATAAATAACATCAAAATTCATAAATGCGCCACTATTCCGCGATGAGTCCAATTTACAGATGCAAGTAATTAATGTAAAAATTATCTTGTTCATTAATTTATTTACATCTGAAGTAGATAACAAGACAAATCTATTTAGCGTGACCGAATCAGCGAGTTCTCAGGCACTCTTGAATGCGAATATCGAAACATCGCGAAGTTTAGCGGAAATTCCGAAAACATCGGATTCCACTTGAAATGTTATCAAGTATTCGAGGCGATTTTGCAGATGACGATATCATAGATTCGAATCCGCAGTTTGATCGTCCGTCGTCGGTTAATTTTTCAAATTATTCGGAATAAACCTGTAACTGCTCGAAGTAGAAACCCCAGAGTGATAGCCGTAGTGTGATTGTCGATGCAAATACATGCTCTCTCTCTCTCTCNCTC
>NW_012130103.1:1254592-1265757 GCF_000143395.1 Atta cephalotes | reverse complement strand
GTAACTTAAGTACTACGTAACGTAAGTAAACCCGAACCGAACGTAGTAGTAGTACCGTACGGTAGGTTGTAGTTAGTTCGTACGTACGACTAACTAACTACTACTCTCTCTCTCTCTCTCTCTCTCTCTCTCTCTCTCTCTCTCTCTCCCTCCCTCCCTCTCTCACTTCCGTTTCAACCTCCAGATTCCCCCCTCCCCCCCTCTCTCTTTCGGTCGATCTATAGTCTGATTCCGTTGCTTGTCGAGAGAGGAAGAGAGAAGAGATAAAGCTTTCTGCGGCCTGCACCCCCTTTCCCCCCCCCATGAATAATGCAGGCCCGATGTAATTGATCGCCCAATCGGAATGGCCTTTTATTTACTTTCCTCCGTTCCTAACCGTCCGTTCATTCCTTCGCTCCCTTCGAAAGTTATTTGACATCGCTTACGAGTGCGGAATGCGTTTCGCTCTTCCCTCCGTCGCGTCGCACGTCCGTCTTCCCATCATCCATCGATGTCGAATGCCACCGCCGTGCGATGATGACATTAAATGCAATCGGTATCGCGTCGTACCGCTGTCCCCAGATATCCGATTTACAAGTAACATTACGAGAAACTTACATGACAGCAATCGCATGGCGCAATCTCGCAAACGTGCTTGTTCCGTCGTAGCTGCCTCGAATTTCGCTATGATGACATGGCTACGTACGCATGGTAAATGCGCCCTCGTTCCGAAATAACTATGGCACGTAGCTAACCATAGAAGTCATTTGTATGTCTTTACCCTGTAACTTCGCGACAATTATGCCTGCATCCTGTAACATTACAGAGCACGGCGCTTCGTAGAAGATTTGTGGTTTCCGAATAATAATTCCCTCGCGACTAGTTCGTGACGACTCTATCGCGCATCATATATGATTGGTTTTGAATCGAGTCCAGGTGTCGAAATAAATCAATCGTACAGGGCAGTCACACACTCCCGCCTTGGGAAATATCTTTTTGATTCAGGCGGTTCTGACACGACATTGGACATCGCCGTTGCCTTTGGGCACCGGAAACTTTGATACTCACGTATTCGCAAGCACCTAGATATTGCTTACTCCCCACGTTTCGTCCTTTTCCCTTCACTTCACTTGAACTTCGTTGCCCAAGATCGAGACATGAGCAAAGGGAGAGACTGCGTATATCAGTATAGCTTGAAATCCCGTTGGGGTTTGGGCGACCCAATTCAGTTCGGTAGGAACGAATAGCAGGGAGGCACACGAATTGGATAGGAAAATGTGTGGGTGAGGGCGAGATAGGCGGAAAAGAGAGGATGGCTATGTTAAAAAGAGTGAGAGAGAAAGGCAGAAAGAGAAAAAGAGAACAAACTAAAAGGAAGAGAGTCACGAGGCTACACAGTAAACGTGGGTCATTTCGAATCCCAGGCAAGCCCTTCCCCAGTCCCAAAAGTTTCTTTCCGTCCTCGAGTACTATAACTCGACAAATTCAATCTAATGCCGGTTCGAACCGAATCCCGTTTTATCGAAATTTCAGGCAACATAATTTTCGGCGCTTTACGAATGGAAAAGGATGAACCAAGTTAGCATAGGCAGACAGGCTGCAAGCAGTAGACAGGCAAGGTGGCAAGCAGCGCATAGGTCGATGTAGGTTGGCACGAAAGGGTGGCTGTGAAGGGGTGGTAGCAGCCGCTTCCACAGAGATAATGCAGTTATTTCATGCCCGGGCACCGGTAATTGGCTGCACGTTCGCGGCGGAGGCAGCTAACACCAGCTCTTCGTCCGCTCTCGCTCGCGAGACATTACGACGTTGCCCCGGGCCAATTTCTCAGTCACGAAGTTAATGGCTACTTCTGACGAGAATTATCTATTTTTTTTCCGCCTTTCCCGATTCAGCAAACTCGATAATACACCACGTCGTTGATCGGCATCCCGCCGATGTTCGGTGTTTTGTACGAGCTTGTGACTCTAACGTTATAATTGATAAAAATTTTCGCGAAAACTCATTACCCTGTCGCCTCTCGCGCAACAACATTTTCCAACTTTATCGCTCTAACCTCCCGTTCGCAGTAATTGCGTTTATCGTTGCCTAACTTTTGATTATGTGAAAATGATTCATGGTGTTAATAAGATTTCTATTCGGATGCGCCGAGTTATCCGAATGAGGCTTGCGTAAATTTAACGGTAAATGCGTTCCGCTTCAAATTATCTTCTTCATCTTTACAACAATCATCTAAAATTTTCCTATCTTCAGACTTCCATTTAATTAAGGATTCTGAAACTGATTGCTACAACCACCAAAGTCAATCTTCTCATATTATGACAGAAATTTTATTAAGAGAAATATTATTTAGATATTACTTCTATAAAAAAATTTTTCGTAAACGATAAAAGTGATATATAAATAATATTTCCCTCTAGAGATCGAAGATTATATAAATTTACTGACAGTTTAATATTTTTACTAATTTACTACAAAAATCTAATTTTAAAATTTAATTATAAAAATTTAATGGTTATAAAAAAACGCTTAGTAAAATTCTGTATGTCTCTCTTATTAAATGTTATATTTCAATATCTTTTATTACATTTTAATAACTGAAAAATATTTAATAATGCAGACAGGGAGACCAATAAATGCGAGACCAACTGTTAACACAGTTAAGCGGTAAAATTTGTTTTTTTTTTGTACACGCGAATTGTGGAAAAACACACTTCAACGCCGCTTTATTTGCGGTGCTATATCGGTTGATGTATGCGCGCCGTGAGAACGGCAACGAAATTTATAGTCAACGCGCACTTACAGAATGGCAGTACGTCGACGCGGTACAAAGTTGGCCTCTTTCCGCGAAGTCGTCGATGTCTCGAGCTACCCTTTAGCGATTGTCTCGTCCGAGAGGCCATTACCTCGGATAACAAATGCTAAGTGTTTCCCCCGATATCCAAGATACTTCGGGAAAATTGAAACAAAGTAACATTGCACGTTCTCAATATGCGATTCACAAGCATGTGTTTATGCGAACAGGGAGTAAAAGCGCGTATCAAACGGCAAACTTTTTTCCTCTCGAATACTAGCTTTAAACTGTTCTTATATCAGACTCGTAAATAAGCGATGCCAATTTGTATTTACAAATTTCTATATGGAAAGAACGGTTTTGCTGAAGTATCTAAAAATTCAGCTAGATACAGAACTGAAAATAATTTTATTAAACTGTCAAAATAATTATGTAGGAAACTGATTGCTAGAATATCAAAATTTTTTGCAATATTGCTCATCATGCTTGAATTTTTTTACATAAATACTTTGATGATCCAATAAAATTATTTTCAGATCTGTTTCTAGCTAAATTTTCAGATATTTCAGCAAAACCGTTGTTCCTGTGTAGAGCTCTTAGAAATTTAATAACGACACATTTGTGTCTGTAACGCTCATTAAACGTTAAATTATTTCCTTTCTTCTTTTTTTCTTTTTATCAAAGTACTAAAGAATGCTTTCGCAATCAGAAAAGAATATCTGTTTTGTAAAAATTTTTATTTCTCAAATACCACACTTCCATTTAAAATTTATTCTCACTTTTATTCGTGTTACACTATTTCGTCGAAAAAAGAAATCCTTCTCTGCTCTTCTTTTCCCTTTGACCTCTTGCTATTGAGTGAACAATATCCTCCACATAATATGGCTTTAGTGTCTCATGCTTTTACTGTTCGCTCACTAGCCTGATAATGGAGAGTGACAGATCCTTTGATGATGTCTGGGGGAAAAAAGGTGAAGAAAATGTGTATAAGAATAGTACTTTGGTAACTTTCCAGCTGTCGGCAATAACAACGACAATGCTTGCTAGATCCTATCGAAATAGGAGGAAAAAACCAGTAATAATACAACTCTCCATGATATTTAAAAAGCTATTTTATTGTTAGATCCATTGCGTGCAACGAAATATATTAGTTTAAGTGGTATTGCAAATTCTCAAAGAAGAAATATTATTGAATGTTCAATTTCTCATGCTAATTACATGCATGTATAATTTAATAATACTTTTGCTTTCTACTCATATATTTCATAATTTAACAAGATTACAAGTGCAACGAAGAGATGAACTTGTTTTCACACGAAACTCGGAGCACGTGCAATATCATTCTCGGCGTGCACGCAACGGAGATGCGGTCGACCCCTGACGGGTATGATGATTTCGATCTTGGTGGTGAGAGCAAGGAAGATATGAAAAAAGCGACACAGACACCAATGATAGACGACGTGGTCGACTTCTGAAGGCCAAGCAAAACGCTCCAAGCACCAAGACGTCGTTCTCCCACGGCATGCAGTTGTACGTAGAAGCATCCGACCCAAAACCATCCCTGGATACACGTACGCTTAAGTAATTTAATTAGAGCAACTCCGGTCTAGAGACGTGACTCCGTCTCTTTGGTCTGAGCTCTCTGTGAGAAAGAGAGGAAGAGAAGGGGGGCAAGAGGACGCTATGATGGATAGAGAAGGTCGCGCAGACGGTCGGGAGATGAGAAGAGAGCGGGACAAGTGTAAGGACGAGGAGAGAGACGACTGACAGAGACGCGGAGAGATATTACGTGCTGAACTTCGCGTGTGTTAGGTGAGAGAAGAGAAGACCTGGTATAGAAACACCGCGAGCGTCACGATAGCATTGCTCTCGGTTCGTGACCTCGGAGTTTCCCCAAAGGCTCGACGACAACCGTGTCACCCCCTCGCGGCCTGTACGTCGCGACGAGCATGGAATACGTTAAAAGAATGATGAAGAGACCATATTATGCTCGCGAGCGGCAGATCAACGCGTCGCACGATCTTTTAGGTGCATTCGCGTGTTACGCGCAGGTTTGTCACTTCTAACAGGATAGAAATGCAGGGCAGGATATTAATATCATTCGAGAGTCACATTTCGAAATCGGCTATTATTTTAGTCGGTCACATTCTATCATTTTTCGTGGCAAAATATACAATATATTCTGAACATACACCTGATTGAATGCACGATTTTGATTGGTTTCGTGGGTGTCATTTTATTTGACGCACATGAAAAAATATATACGAATGATCTTTCATGAATAAACAACACGACAACGGTTTTAAGTTTCATCGGCCTACTGCAGGTATATTAATTGAAAGTCAATATTAGTGGACGAGTTGCGCAGCGAGTAACGAGTTGGCACGACCAGCGTTATAACGGTGCGGCCTGATTACGTAAATGTTGTCATCCCATCATTAGCTGCTGAGGCCATATGCGGAATATAGACATGAGGACATAAATCGAATCGCGCGCGTGGGCCTGAATCGCGAAAGTGAATTTCGTCGCCACGTACTGCCAAATCTCGGGCACGAATCGAATTACGTTCGACAAATCATGATTTAACAAGACTTGCAGATCTATTTCTCGTACGTGAAATGAAAGGTTCAACGCCTCTAAGGAGATCGCGTTCGCGAGGATCGGGCCGACCTTTCTTAGGTCCTTTCTTACGCAAGAAAGTCGTGCTTGGCATTTTCCATGGTACGTGACCACACTCTTTCAACCGTGAAGGATAGAAAATGGACCCGTTCTTACGAGATCTCCCTCTTTCTTTCCCCGTACAGTTAACTGTTTAATATTGCATTGAGTTGGCGCATATTCTCTTTGGCACTTTTGCGCCACCACTAAGAAAATCCGCGAAAAGTACAATTTAGCCGAAGACCAATTTCACCCTCAGGCGACGGGAAACGTATTCAACGATTTTCGAATTTCAAACCAGACCGCTCTCGGTCTCGCTTCTTACGTAACTCCTCGAAAGCCCAGTCCAATAAACGTCCAATAAAAGCGGGCGCGATTTGAAATAACGATTATATACCTCCTCGGCGATTTTACGAGACCGACATTGCGCCACGTTCCACGGTCGTATCGGTTGTATATACGGTCGGTGGGGATTCACGAGACATACGAACATATATGGACGCGCGATACTTATGGTATTCTTTCTTTTTTTTCTCCCTCGGTTTCAGCAGCTCCCAACGACGCGATCCATTTTTCTTCGCGGATAGACAAACGCATCTTAGATAACTGGGTGGCAAAGCATATAACGCGAGTGTTGCTCGCATTGCCGGATGATAAATACAATCTCGCGTGCAGTAAACTCGGGCTGCTTTATCGGCAGCCATTTAGACAATGAAGATAGTATTTTTCTCGCGGTTTTATGTTGTATATCAACCTCTTCCCTCCTTACGATGAGACGGACGGCGGTGCAGCTTACGCCGAGATACAGGCACGCTACCAATAACTGATTGTGAGATCTGCCGAGGGAAAAAGGCGAATATGGAGAAGATGAATAGAAACCGAGAAGGCGTAAATGCGTAAGTAAACGAAAATCTGCGGATTTTAGTGATACAAAAAAAAAACGTAATAATTCGTTGTCATAGATACTTAAATCATTCGCTAAAACGTGCTCGCGCTCATCGTTCTCCAAATTAAAATTTGTTGTTGTAAATATAAATTTACCACTGCAAGAATTTACAATTCGTGAATTGTCGCGTTGTCCGCTCGCGAGAAACAACCGGCTCCATTAACGATGAGATGATCTCTCGGGACTACTGTCAATCGATGAATTATCAAATCGCGGCCCCGACGCAAGTTGTAATTCCGTAAACCGGGAACGCGCGTCACAGAATCTCGTGAAAACGCATTTAGCCACATTTGGCATGGCGGTCTCGCGGACGCGACAAAGGGAATTTGCGACACAATTTCCGCGATTGTTACAATCGCGTCCTGCAATTGAAGTACACGATGCTGACAATCGATCGCGCCGATACCGAGTGCTGCGGGTAGCAGCGGAGAATTTCAGAGCGCCGATTCGATACACAGCCAAACGATATCGCACATGTTCAATAATAATCATCTAATAATATTTATCGTTATGGTACGTTCCATCACGATCGATGTTCTGACTTATTGTTCTGGAGCGCTTCCAGGCTGGCTGACAGATTGCTATAATGCCACCGAGACCTCGACCGTGATTCCAATTTGGCCGTGAGGCCAATATGCGGTGCCAATAACTCTCTATACCACGATACTTAATATCACATCGGAAAGGAAGAAAAGAGATACATTTTTCACTGTTTCTGTCATGTAAATCATCTTCCCTTTTTGCAAAGCTGCACAACGTATACGGCACGTGATGTACGAGAAATGTGGTTCGTAATCTCGCAACGACAAAATGTCAAATGTCTAGCAGGAACGCGACGGTGCTCTCTTCTACGTTATATTAATGGTATATTTATAGCAAATTATATTCTGAAATTATATTCTGCATTATCAACTTTGCACATTAAACAAAAGCAATAGAAAGTTTATGCTTTATCGTCGATTTATCGTCAGGACCTGACATCGACCTTTGACATCCGCCTCTGGTGAATAAATCGAAATACCGAGCCGTCATCTGGCCATGTCGTACCAATATTGAAATTAAACTACGGCACTTTTAATGTTTCATTAAGGTCAGCCTATTATTTTCTCTCGTGAAACACGATACTATTTATCGCCGGTCGTTTCGAGGGTTAACATTGCATACTTTTTTATTGGTTAATCAAGTTCTCGAATATTTTCAATAAAATTTATGCCATTAAGACGAAGAGATATCCCTGTGGACAAACTCTTAGACTTTTTCTTCTCTTATTACAAGTACGAACTTTCATTCCCGCTGCTTGGATGGCAATTATAAGAGGAACAAAAAATAGATGAAGAAGCGTTATTCCTGGTGTTACGACTTGTCGTGAGTCGAGTTTTACGACTTTATGCTACGTGTTCGTCGAGTCGAGTTCCAATTCGTTGTTTCCGACCCCTTGATCCCTCGGACATCACACGAATCCTACAGTGTTCGCGATCTTCCCAGGTTTCAGGAGAGGATTCACGCTCGGACGTTGATGAGATTGGCTATAAATTTGCTCTTTTAAACGTGATATTGTTTTATTGCTGGATAAAAACGGGCAATCTTATGTTTCGTTTCTTGATTCACATTACATCTCCGGAGGATGTCTCTCATGTTATTGAAGGAAGAGACTACGTCCCGAGCATGAATGCAGGTACCACCTACATAAGCACAGTACACATCACAAAGAAAAAAAAACAAATAAAATAAGAGATCATAAAAGGGCAATATTACAGACTAATCGGGTTTAAGAATTATTATACTAAAATCTAGTTTAATTATTTATTATTGCTTATTATTGCTACTTATTATTGCTTATGACGTAGAAGTTGAAACTCTTTGAAATTCTAAATTGAGTCCATTTTTTTTTCTTGTTACGCACGCGATGTCGTTCGATATGCTCGGCGTCAGGATATCAGCTTAGTCGATTACCTGGCTGAGCCGAAACGCGCGCGCGAGCCCTACCTTTCTACCGGCAAGGGCGCCGCGAACTTTATAATTGCGTTATTGTTTAGAAGTTTGGATTTTATCGAACTTGTCGAACTAGCGTCGTAGTTGATTACCGGCACTGCGAGTAACCGCCTCCATTAGAGGCGTTTCCCACATCAGGGCGCTTTCTGTGTAAGCAGACTTTTCATCAAACTTAATTATCGTTGACTCGTCGGCAGACTGATCAGCGCCGCTTCGCTCAGGGAGAACGAGGCTAATAGGAATTAAACAAAATTAAATTAACCTTCGCGTTACATACATATGCCGATGGCACTGGCGGCGGTCCGTGCTGCACATGAAACGACGATTATTAATGTTTCACTCAGTCGCGTATATATTACATTGTTAATCAAATAACACAACCAATGCAGAGGCGTATAGAAATTCACAAAGGAGACTACGTTCTATAATATTTAATAAACGTAACAATATGATACGCGTGCGTTCCAAAGTTATTAGTTTCACTGTCACGCTGTATACGTTGCTTTGATCGCATTACAACGGACAATATATTAGATAAAATTACGTCACAGAAACTTTATCACAGTGGTATCCGATATTTAATATGACGCATTACGATAAATTTCCTAGCGTTTGTTGAAATGTTGGCTGTAATTGTGTGTAAAATATTAAAACCATATTCCTGTACAAAATCCCCATAGAGAAGTACTCTTTGCTATTTTAAATTTTACAACAATTTCTGCATTATAACTGTTATTTAATTAATGACTGATTATATGTCAGTGGTATATGAATCGTCGTTTGTCACGCGCGATTTCCAAAAATCATTATTGTCGTAGCTATCGTATATAACTTGATATAACTCGACGTTCGCTCGACATTATGAACAACTGACAGATTAAAACTAAAGTGGATATCGATTCGATAAATTGCGCCCAACTAATCGTTACCGTTTCAAAAAGCATTATAATCGCCCGCAGGCTCGTCATTTCCTGTCTTTACTTTTATCGGCGATAAATGAAACTTTGTTAATTAGGAATCGTTTAGTAATGCTAGTAACTAATTGGCACCTAGGGCATAAGCCAGACATGAAGCAGCCTCGCTCGAGTTAAACTCTAGCAGATTGTTACTGAAGCGAACAAGCCTCTACGTGTTGAGAAGAGAACATCGCAGATGTGCTTGATCATGCATAGCTTCTTGAAACTTTGCAAGCTACTAATTATAAATGTTATCCGACCTTTGTAGGAATTTTTGAGCAAAAATAAAACGTGCGCCATTATGTATTAAATTATGTATAGCTTTTTACTCACAACACGTGACGTATAAAATCTCTGCAAATTAAAAGCGTGCGTAATGATATTACACTTAAATCACGTTCAGCTCGAAATTTATTTTATTTATCGCGCCACGCAGAGATTCACAAAATTGCGTTTCCGTTAATACCGACCGCACGACGTAATAAAACAACGATAGACGCGTACAGTAGCGAACGTGTTAACGTAGAAGTCGTAAAAAACAACGCGGTAGGGGACCAGCTTACGATACCAAAAGGGACATTTTAACGGCACCATAAATTCCCGCGGTCATCTTCCGCCTCGCAGCTCCGGATAAGCGTTCCTGTAAAACACGAATGAGGTAAGCTCGCGTACTCTGTACAAATTAACCCGTTAACCCATTTGCTTTTTGCCTCGACACGAATCGCCAGATCTTCCATTCAATTCAAGGTCCCCTAAATTTACCGTGCAAGACCTGCGTGCACGATCACTCGCTCCCATTTGTGTGATAAACTCCTGTCGTACAGCGTTATCGCGTCGTGCACAGTATCTCGTGGCGCAAATTCCATTAAATGTCGCGCGCGTTTTCCGAATTAATCGCCTAGAGATGTAGAAACGACATATAACCACGTGCATCGCTAACGTTTCAATTATCCGTCCTCCGCACACTTGAGTTCTGATCAATTGAGTTAAATCGGCTGACAATTTGCTGATGAGACGCACTGCGTGGCTCCTCGGTGAATCGCGAGAATTGAAATTAAGCCGATACGAGGTCCGCGTTATCAAGATTTAAACAAATCCATGGCTCAAGTGACTGATCGCTCGCAACAGGTGGGACATGTTCTCTCCAAGCAGGTGGAGCACTGCCGTCAAGCTGAGCCAGAAGCTTTGGCTCGAGTTAGCGTGCCAAGAACCCGCCCACTTTCGGGCCGCAACCTCAAACTCCTCGTCGAGCAAGCCGATATTGTAATTGCCGGTGCTACCCAAGTGGCCTAAGATTGATGAGGTGGAAGGCAAGTTAGTCGGAGCGTGGCAAATGCGAGCTGACTGTGATCCCGAAACCAGAAAGCGTATTTCGCGTCTTTGCTTAAACCGTTTGTCATCCGGTCTGGCACTTGGGGGCCTCGTAATTTCCTTTCCGCTGCCGAGCTTTTTCCCATCGAATACTTCTGCCATTCGGAAAAACTGCTGACAAATCACTATTAGCTGTTGCGAGTATGCCCAACGCGAGCCGCGCTGATTCCACAGCTTTGTGGTGAACGGCTAACAATAACAGCGATATCACTTTTAATATTATAGCTTTAGATATGCTTATTTCTATACAGACAAGCTTACCCTAATTTGTGTTCCACTTCACATTTCTTTATCTTTCTAGAACGCGGCTTCATATTCAGTATTCGAAATGTCTCGACATACACACGCCAATGATGCTATCAACTGATGACGACATGATTCTCCATCTCGTGGTAATATCCATCTACCTCTTAAGCGAATCACACATTCGCTTGCGGATATGGAAAATTCACAGTGCTCTCTCTCTCTCTCT
>NW_012130103.1:1241500-1254518 GCF_000143395.1 Atta cephalotes | reverse complement strand
CGTCTCTCTCTCTCTCTCTCTCTCTCTCTCTCTCTCTCTCTCTCTCTCTCTCTCTCATTCTCTTGCATAATTCTCAAAGTTCAGGGACCGATCCTCTTTACCGCAACCTCAAAGAGTCTCTCGGATCGAAAGGCGCGAGGAATGCCGTCCCGAGTGCATTATTAAGAGCTATCAGGAAATTTCTCGCCCAAGAACGAAAAGGAGAGGCAAAGACGTGAAACTTTGTCGGTTCCACAATTCCACGGAAGTCGCATCTAACAAACAACTCTTTTCTCCGCTCGCCCTCGCTACTATTGTGACCCACCGCCCAACTACCCCCCCCCCTCTCCCCTCTCTCTTGCTCTTTTTCTTTTTCACCCTCACCATCTCTCTCGCTCGTTATCTTCCACGCTCGATTGGACGAAGCGTTTATTGTTTCAAGTGAGAGAGCGCTCCACGAGCGAAATGTTTTCCCGGTCGTCTCGCGCGTCGTCTAGCCGCTTAAGTACAAACAACCCTAGAAGTCCCGCGGTCCGAAGTTAGGTATACGACTAGCGGGGCAGGAAGTGATTTGGAGAGTCGCCAGGGAGCATCTAGGCCGCACTGAATCATTCCGACCACCCCTTGTTCTCTTCTGTCCCCGCGTATACGCGGCCTCCCCCCGGGGAACGTCGCAAAACTGCGATAAAGAAGTTGCAAATCACCGGCGAGATGGTCGCGCCCGACGCTTCCGTCGTTTCACCAGTCCAGCCGAACTTCTGCGATGATTTCTTTCATCAGGAGCTCTATCTCCTCTCTGATACATCGGATTTATTACTACTTCCGTGAATTCTTCTACCATCGTAGCGATGAAGCCAAGAAAACATAAATTTTCAATATTTTCAGCATTCAAATTAAATTCGACAATAAAGAATTTTTTACTGAAAGGAAATAAAGTTTAAGAATTTTTGTATATAATATAAGTCATATAGATGTATTCCTAAATTACTTCAATCAGTGATTTAATTTTCCAGCAGACAGAATTTCAATCAAGAAATTTGTTACGCTATATTAAGATAATCATTTCCGCGCAATCAAAAACAACAGCTTGCTGTTATGAAACTGTCTGTGAGAACAAGAAGAAAGGACAATAGCAACAAAGATTGCTGCCGAGGGTTGTAAGTTAAAACGGCGACAGAAGGAATCCACGTTAGCTGCCAAGGAAGAAGGCGATAAAGGAATAGCCGGCAATCGTAAACAAACTTTCAGGTTTATCGAGCGAGGCATTGTTGGCTAAAGGCGCTGCAAATATTTGATAGCCGTTGCTCCTTCCACAAAACAGAGGCAGAAGCAAGCACGGGACCAGGGAGAACGCGGCATCTCACCGTCATTCTCCGCTCCTTTCAAACTTTGCTATTCCTACCCTCCCCCCCCCTGGCCTTCTGCCCCGGATGGCTTCGTCATTCTCTGTTTTCAATGCCCAACCACTACGACAACTCGTCCTTCGCGTTGCATCGTTCAGCGTTGCCCTCTTCCTATTTCAACAACAACAATCGAAATATTCCAGAGCTTCTATCGTCGCTGCTCGCACATCTCGTTTCTGATAAAGATTCGCCTTAAAAATGTTATCATTTATTGACGCCGTATGACGTCACCATTGTGAGCACGTTCTCACACTCGCCACCACTCTTCGAGGAAGGAAGCTCAGATAAAGACTTTCATAGACTATCTTCATCAGTAAAACTTCTAAAATTGTCGTCCCAGAGCATTCCGACAAAAGCAGTTCGCTTATATCACCGCCAGTAAAAAGTACATCCTGATGTGTTAGATATGTAGCTATTTGAATAATTTCGAGCGGTATTCCGGTATTCTTATATTCTTCTTTTTAAGAAACGAGTGAAACGTAACATGTTCATAGAACAACCCTGAAGCAGAATTTTCTACGTTGAATGAATCATAAAATCATATTTTACAAGCGAAAAATTTATTACTATGATGTTAACATAGTAGTACACTGATGATGTCAATTGCAGAGCATAAATAAAAAATTATATTAGTAGATATATAATTAAGAGAGTCGTAAGAATTTATCTTATTATTATAATAAATGTAAATGACACTTATAAATGACACAAGGATCACGAGTTCATATCTATTTTTTAACTGATAAAGGACTTCAATGTTCTCTTCCCTGGTAAAATTATCCAATTGACAGACTTCTTTTTACGATCGTTCTCAAGTACCTATCTCGTTGCGGCTGATCCAAGCGGAAAGTTTCATGGAACAAAAGAAGTCGCGCGAGAGGGACTAGCTGGTAACAGTGTTAGCGGTACAATTTGCAATTAATTGAGTTCGGCAAGTCTGTTTGAACAGTACGGCCAAACAACGAATAATCCCGAACTGTAACTCGGAAAATATCGTATAATGAAAATGTCTGTCGTTATGGTACTTTTGCAATTAATATTCAGTCCGATTGCCGCAGTAGCAAAATGAGCTGGCTAATTGATTCTCTTCGAATAAAAGACTACAGTATGTCCATTATATGCACGTGTATCAAAACGTTGAATAACAGAGGGGATTCTCCCCACATTCCGGGAAGAACAGATGAGAAAGCGGTCACGGTGCGCTTGCGAATACTGTGTATAGTTAATTTTATGTTCGCACAGAGATTGCGCGAGAAAGTAGAGAAGAGAAAGGGAAGACATGATGAAGGCGGAAGGAAGAGACAGAGGGCACAGTAAAGCCAGACTAAAAAATAGAGAGAAAAATGTACCTATATGGATGGAGAAGTGCAAACGAGTAGGAATTTTCAGCGAGCGAAAGTCTCTTCGAAAACGCGCACGGTCCCTGCAGGCCGTTTTCAGCGTCGGGTTAATTATACCACCCCGCGCGAGAGCAGGAAGAGCATAAAAAAAAAAGGACCCGACCGGGCAGCACACATTAAACGTGAATTAAACGTCGAGATTTCCGTTTCTCCGCAGCGAGCAAGGGATGACGGTGGCCTAGCTCGGCTCTCTCTCTCTCTCTTTCTCTCTCTCTCTCTCTCTCTCTCGACTCTACCACGCCTCTGAGGATTTGACTTTAGTTGCGCGCCAGTGTTCATTCGATTTTAGAATCTTGACGAAAAAAAAAGAAATGAATAAAAACTGAGAAAGAAGACGGCGAAGTTTCTAGTGGAAATACGATAATCTATGGTGTCATAATTTTTATCGAGTTAAACTCGTTGAGACTATAGTTAGAGGGAACGATAAGACGGCCGGGACGCAAAATTACCTTTTTATCTTGCTTTAAGTTATTTTCTTAAAAATAGTATAAAAGTCTAAATTATATTATGCATGTACTTCTAATAGCAATACTTATAATCTGCTGCCGGCACGCGCAACAAAGGGGAGCTAATCGCAGAAAATGTTTAATCTCACATCCCACGATTAGCTTGTGAATTAATACTCCTTTGAGAATTCGTCTTGCCCCGAACTCAGTAGCAGTAACCCCAACCAGGTTCCAAGGAAACCTTACCACCGTCACGGACTGACGGACTGGATTGAAGAGGGTGAGAGCGGTAATGAAAGGAAAGGGGGAAGAAGGAAGGGAATGATGGTGGCATAGCGTTTAATTTTAATTGCGGTTCTCTCCGAGAATCCTTAGGAAAGACCCTTTGCTCTCGGGATCACGAACTTGACCGCTCGTGTATCGCTTATGCAACGTCATAATTTATCCGTTCGTGTTCTCTTGTACCTTGGATACCGTTACGTAGCCTTGGTTACGTATCACTCGCTATATATTTGACCGATGTTAATTGGAATTATCTTAAAATTACGAACAACCAATTCTAGTATTGCGTTATAATTCATTTTCCAGTTTCACTTAACTTCTTAAAATTATTTCAAATCACTTCAGTTTATGAATACGAAAATGAGAAACAATATCATATTTTTCATAGCACTCATTCGACATGAATTTTATCGTTAATAATTTCCAAAAGACATGTTTTCGTGTTCTATAAAAGATCTTTCAGTTGAAGGAGAAACGGCGTCACATCGAGTCTAAGATACGCCCAGAAACAATCGCACGTAGTCCTTACTTTCCAGACAACGTAAGTGCCACCCGATATCGAGAGAATGGGCGTGCATCTGAGGAAAATGGAGCACGGCAAAAACGAGGGGATAAAATAATTGAGGCACGGTGAAACAAGGGCTGCCTGGGCTCGACTGCCTTTTGCCTTCGTTCGATCAAAATTCCCACCTTGAAAGAAAGACGAAAACAGGAAGTCTGGAACCATGCGTCTGATAATGAGGAATCCGTGGATCGTTGTTCGACTCTTTGCTTAAAATAGGATCGTCTGGGCTTTCAAAAGTGATGGGACAAAAAAAAGGAAAGAAATTGAGAAATACTTCGCAGATAAAGAAATAAATCTAGCAAAATCGTTATCATTGTATAACTGCTATAACTTACTAATTAAGCAAACACAATCTCATGTCATGAAGCAATTTAACACGTTCCGTTAAATCAGTTTGGAATTAAATTTAATGTTATATTTACTTTTGCTTTTTCCTCAAATGTTTCAATATTCAAAGACTTTCTATCATTTATTCTATTATCTACAAAAACTAAATGATTATATAAAAAATATTATATAAAAAATTCTTCTCTAAAAAACCGGATGATGGGGCAAAATAACTTACGAATTTGAATTCAGTGACTTCAAAATTTATAACAAATAAATTCTCTGATTTATGTATTATTTTTCAAAAATTGCTTGTGTGATCCCGTGTAATTTTTATTATTTTTTAAACTATTATAAAGCATATTATTTATAATAAATATAACAAAGCAAATAAGAATATCATGAATCATCGATGATGACCCACGCGTTGTGGCCAAGTCGCTTAAAATTGGCGCAGCATGGAAAACGCGTTGAAGATCACAATTTCGATATTTCACTTTATTAAGTTACAGTTCTATCGGTTATTCGAGCAACTGCAAAACGTGAGATCACCTCCCTCCTCGTAACTATCCATCCCGTGGTTTTCTGTAAAGCGTGCTGTCGATACTATTCACGCAGCTGAGCGATTAGACAAAGGTACGAGCAAAACATCGGTGCGCAACAAACTCTTTGTAGCGAAAACAAAAAAAACTCACCTTCGCGCGAAAGAAACACGTTCTCTTCTCGTACGATCGATTCTACCCTCTTCAATCACATGACCACGAGTGTATCTCGTCATCTGCCATGAAACGCGGGACAGCAGGAAAGCTTCGCACGCTGCCGGTACAATCAATCTTTGTCCTGCGAATCAGGCGCTTTCCCCGCGACCGTTCATCATCGCCGGTCGAACGATTACGTCCGACGCCGATGTGCGACGTAAAGGAAAAGACGGCGAGTACGGCGGGGAAATACTTTTACGCGATTTTGTGAACCGGCGAGCGGAGAGGTCAACCGTACACGGTTCTCCAACACGTAGGAGGCAAATAGGAATCTGCGGCCGCCGTCGACTTTTCAAACGACGTTTGTGTACACAGACGTTAAATTCCACGTGCAGGTACGCGAGTAGGTACGTTCGCTTATATATCCCCGATGTACGGTCGCGCGGGTTTGCGCACGTAACGTTTCGTAATGAGTCTAACCTCCGAGAGCTGTAAAAAGGAAGGAGCTGACGCGAGCGTTACTTTTTGCTCGCGCCCGCAAGAAACGCACGCTTACGCGTGTAGAAATGCTTTCGTGTATGTGTGCTTGTATGGATATGTCTGTGTAACCGGGGTGCTGCTGAGTTACACACGCGCGGCAATGTGCACCGTAGTAGCGGTAAGTGCGGTCTGTGATTTCGCAGCGAGTAAGTACGACGTCGTCCGAAAGAAAGAACGAAAGAAAATACCGCTTTTTTGCGCGAATGGCGAGTCCTTCTTTCTTTTTCTCTTTCTTTCTTCTGCTCGAAACGTAGCATTAAATTTTTTTTAACGTTAATCTAAGGTTTTTCTTTTTCAAGCAAGCTCTATTTAGAATTCTCTTCTATTCGATAGTTTAAAAGTGTTTTGCATGTTGGATAATGTATGAACGCTGTTCAAGAAGAATTTGAAAACTTTGCGAAAACAGAGCAAGCATATACAAGGGGAGGGAAAAAAAATGTAAGGAAGACACTTTCACGTTTTAGACAGGCATTTTAGATCCAAGGAAGATATTCAGTCCCGAAGACATAAAAATTGTGTCTGAAACCGGAAGAAAGGAGGCAGAGATGGGATTGGTAGATAGGGACGTAGAATGGAGGGAAAAAGTGGAGTGGTATCGGCGTGTATTCTCGAAATTTCGACGAAAGCGAATTCTCGCGCTTTCACTGTAATTTCCTCGCCACCGCCGCACGTGAAAATCGCATCAAGTGAGACGAGGGGGGGAGGTAGAGCGCCGTATCGCCTCGCTTTCCGCCGTTCCGCGAATCCGAACTAATATATTTCCGAAGCAACTCGATTGCATCGAGTCGGAGAAAGATAGACAGATAGAGAGAATTAGAGTACGGTAGGTAGGATAGAAAGGTGGAGAGAGGCGGAGGGAGAGGAGAGGTACACGGCGGGGACGCATTGTGCCTAGGGCAATGGTACCGAGTGGAGCTGGTATCCGTGAAGGGATGGAGGATACCAGCTACCCCTCCCTACGTTTCATCCTATTTGTTTCTGCTTCCCGTGTACGACGCACCCTCCAGCGTTGAAAGAGGAGAGAAAATTGGAGAGGAGGAAAGAAGAGGAAGAAGGGAGGTAAGAGGGGGAGGGGGGGGGGAGATGGTTTGTCAATATTCATTATGTTTGCGCCGAAAAAGGAGAGGTAGTAGGGGAAAAAAAATGGAAGCGAAACGAGACGGTGAGAATACCCGCGTGGAAAACGTGCGCGACGCACGGCACGCAAGAATTTACAGCCATGAGAGCGCGTGTAAAGAGGACCGGAACGAAAAAGGAAACCGAAAAAAATGTGCCGCCGAACCAATGTAGTCGGCCGACTGAATTAATACCCCCACGAAAGACTTTTTTGTCGCTACCATATTCTCGCGATGTGATTTCACGTGGAATGCTCGCGTCCACGGGAACCACGTTTCAGAATCAAAGCGCGACTAATCAGCCAAGTGTGCCAGGGATTTATCGCGGCGATGAATGTCCGCAATTTTTCATTATATTTAATACGCACATGTATTCATTCCCTTGTTCAATGCGACGAACAATGGCAAGCGTGATACGCAGTATAAGCGATATGCGATGCGCGCGTGCAGCGTGCCGGAAGTGAGAGCGATGTCGGTACGCGCGGCATCATCTCCGCATCGCGTCGCGTCGCGTCGATATCCACAAGCGGAATTTCGCGCTCAAGTTTTGTCTCACCACCCGGGATTAATGGCGATCCTCTTTATTACAATTAGTGCAAAGCACGCGGCGCGCGCGTGCGCGCGCCTGTGTATTAAGGGAAATAGCCGTCCGTTGAATATTTGACGCCCCGTTGCACCTGTCGCGTTGCCCACCGAAGCGCGCTGCCGCACCACGCTTCGAGCGTAATTTAATTTGATATTCCCCTTTGTTAATTTGATAGCGGGGGAGAGTAGATGAGGAGGGAGAATAACGCAGGGGATGGACCGAGTGGAATGGGAGAAAAATACTTCAGATTCTCGGCTATATCAGCAGCAGGCAGCCTCCGTGTCATGTGACCCCTCGACACCCACTGGTCGCATCGAAACGCATCATCATGTCGCACGTAGCATTCCCGCTCCGACCACTGCGATGTGACTGTTCGCCGCACGTCGCATACGCCACGCTGCGCCCGCCATCGGGATACTGACGCCTCGCTGACGTTGCTAGTGCGCTGCGCGTAATACAGTCGCAATTTGTGCGACGCGATACGCCACTTCCGCAATCGAGCATCACTGACGTTATATCGCGCAGCGAGGGTCGGTGGATGACGCCGCAGGGAGAATGAAACGCGTTTCTGTAGTCACATATTCGTTGACATTAATCAATGTTTAACTTATTCCAATTAATTATTTATTGGTTATTAAAAAATAATTTCCTTCATATATTCCTAATATACTATAATTTTTATTCGATTCGAATAATTTTTATCGCTTTTGTGATAACGTAGAAGTGGAACAACTCGATTAACGTTTTGGCATATCTGCATTCTTCCTGCGATACGCGAGATATGAACTTGGACGCGTGGAGAGGATGTAATTTAACGTCCCTCTCGAGTACGAGAGTTTCAGAACAGCCCGGATCTCTCAGCGGGTATAGCCGATGATAGGAACCTTTATGCGGAACAGCAGGGCATCATAGATCCAGCCGTGCGAAAGGATCCAAGAGGTGACGGGCGCACAGTCAGTGTGTGGTCATAACGAAGCTGTCGACATGATGGATGAGGAGGAGGGCGGGCGCGACGATGGTTCCTGAAGGGAGGATGAGGAAGAGAGGCACCGGCCCATCGTCCGGCACGATACAAGGGATGCTATCGCTATCGGACCCGCACACCCTGTCTGTCATCAGCACGCCTCACCACCTCAAACACACTCCGGCCACCCGCTGCACGCATGATGGAATATGCAGTATTATATAATTATCCTCGCAGATACTATCTTGACCAGCGCAACGCGTAATTAGAAACTGTCGAGCGAGCAGAAGCTTGCTGCCTCAAGAGTTTACAGTGCATAACCGAAGGTAACGAATTTATCGAAATAAGTTTTTAACGTTACTATTGCACTCGATATTCGTAAGTATCTAATTTTTACTTTGCTTCTTGCTCATTATAAATTTTATCCCTCTTAATCGCAACAAACTTTTGCATCAATATGATTCACAAAATATACTGCTACAATTTTTTTTCTTTCACGTTTATGATTTTGTATTGTTAACGTAAAAATTTTAAATACATGACACTCGCAAAAAATATCCTACGTGTGGCTGTATTTATTATTTGTATTGTGAGTCATTTGTAAATTTATCATTTTTTTTCTTTCAGTTCATTTTTTTTGCTCAATCTGAGATTGATTTTTTTCTAAGCAAGTATATAAATAAATGCTGGTATTTACATAAAAAGAATGATTTTGTTAAAGTATCTAAAAATTTAAATAGATACATATTAAAAAATAATTTTGTTTTATTAAAATAATTACGTAAGAAACCTAAAATGATAACTGCAAAAAGTTTTGACACTCTAACAATCGGTTTGAGCGTCCTACATAATTATTTTGATGGTCCAACAAAATTATTTTCAGATCGGCATCTAGCTATATTTTTAGATATTTCACAGCAGAATCACTTTTCTCGTATCTAATAAAAATACTTTTATGACTACCTTTATGACTACCCTTCTTGCGTAATATTTACACAAAATCCGACAAAAAAGTAATTTTCTTCGTTTCTTGTACTATATCGACTTCGATGAATATTACGTCACAAGGGTGCGCGCGAAGCGCGAAATGAGAAATGAAAAGGCCTAACGAATATCTCGGGTCGGTGCACAATTTCTTAAGGAACGATACGTGAACCCTTCGGCGAATCGTGGCATAGTGTCGTCTTGACAGCGAAAGAATTTTTTTTCTAGCAAAGTTCCACTCCTCTTAACCCCGTGCTCTTACGATGCGCAAGGGGACGTAGGTAGGGACCAGAAGAACCCCGAAGGCGTCGATCGCATACCAATGTCCGCGGGAATTTATTGTACGTTCCTTGAAAAAGAGAGGAGATGAGCCTCCAGCGAAAGTACAAAGGGGAACGTACTTACGCATGGGTCGACGATAAAGGATGAGTGTGTGAATATGTATCCGGCATAGAAAATACCGGAGAAGAGTTCAGCCGTTTTATTACTGTAAATTTCAACTTTTTTTATTTTACGGTATAGTCGTGAAATTTACCATCGATATGCCATAAGTTATTCGAGCCACGTAAATGAAAATCGAAGATTGAAAAGCTAAACGACTGGTCGTCGAAAATTAATTGGAAAAAATTATTAGCTTTCGGCATTTAGTGACATACGTTTGTAATATATTTATTTTCTTGCATTTACTTAATAGTTATTTTTATAAGTATATCTTACTGTCCTAGCACATACTTTTGACAATCGTCATCGTGAAATGTAAGAAAATTTCTTGTAAGAATCATTTAATCACAAGACTGTCATTTATTTTAATAATGATGCAGGAACTTCTTTAAAAAGATTGAAAATCGACGTTTCGTTCGTCGCTTTACGATTATTGTGACATTAAGTGCAAGCTTGCGAGACATTCTGGAAGTATTCGTGCGCCCAGTACTGTACCTAGACTTCAATAGATCAGCAAAGACGGTCGTTGTTGGTTGTCGTCGTCGACGACGGGATTTTGGTATTCGGTGGGTGCGCGACGTTCACTTTTCGTTCTCGAGCGTCGCGCACCATCCCCGTCCGCGAACAAGAATGACACGAAGAATCGTCTTATTCGAGCGAGAGAACACGACGACGAGGAAACTTCTTCTCACGCGTTCCCGAGCGACAATAAGGGTCTTTGCCGGCTCCAGCATCAGTTTCTATTTAGTTACGCTCTCTCTGCGAAGGCGTGTCGAGGTAAGAGTAACCGGGAAAGACGAGGTGGAGGAGGTGTGGGAGGAGGCGAAGGACTCGGGAGAGGCGCGACGCGAGATGCTTCGCAAAAGTTTCCTCGAGGAAAGCTGTTCGCCTCTAACAATTTCAAAGGGGGAACATCCTTCCTGAGAAATGATTGCACTAAACTTCGACGTCTTAGGTGGAAATAATTACAGCCACACAGGCACCGGGTTGTTACGCCATATTGATCGATGCGTCGATGGGAAACGGGAAAGACTCATCCGACGCGATAACGCCGTCAAATGTAAGATCTCTATTAATCTGATTTGCCGAAACGCAACGGCGAGGAAACGTAACGCGATACGCTGTCGGTTCGCTCCAAAACTTCGCGGTAGGAAATCGAATCCGCCGTCGGCGGATAATCGCGTCGCGAAAATTGTAACGTAACATGGCACTTAACGGATTGTTGCAAATTCGTCAAACTTATATTAGCACCGACAGTAACTAAAATATCGTGTATTATTTAAAGCGTCATTTTACATAGTTCTATCCCTCTCACGATTGTATAAGTTACGACAGTTTGTAAATTTCTCTCTCTCCCTCTCCCCCCCCTCCTCGTCTCTCTCTCTCTCTCTCTCTCTCTCGTTTTAAATAAATATCTTTTTTATTTATTTTTGTTTTTCCCTCCTTTTTTATATTTATATCTTTTCTTATAAACTGCTTTCTTCCTTGTAATTATTAGCTTATTTTTATACATACCCTTTTCGCAATTCCCACTTTGCTTTTATAATTGTAAGTTTGTTCTTGGAGGGATTGCCTTAAGATCATCAATACATGCACTCTCTCTTTCTCTTTCCTTCTTTCTTTTCCGCTATCCATTACCATTTCTTTCTTTGTGCACTTTCATTATTCCCGCTGTCTTTCTCAGCACGCTAAACATGTCTTGTAAGCATTTTACGATCGGCACGATGCGCACATGACTAGACCCCGCCCAACGTTCTATTCTCTTAACACGAACCAGTATACGACGCGTGGTTTACGTGCATCCATAAAAGTAACACCATGTAGCGAGACGCGATGTATACGCCATTTTTTCGTCACACGACGCCCTTAACCGGTATCAAAATATCATGATGAAATGCGCCGCGCTTCCAGCCGATACTTTCACCGTGCAATTTGCATGAAATTTTCATGCAGTCCAAAATACAACAGATTGAGCAACTGTCGCATCGTTCATATATATCACGTATCAAAGTCAGCTGATGATATCTTCTTATTGATGTCACTTTCTTTTATCGTTTGAGTCAAAATAATCTATTATACATCAATCATCGCTGGTGATTTCAAAACGGATTATAATAATTTTTTTTACAAATGTCAGGTTAAAAAAATCAAAATAAACAAGCAAAAATATATATTAAATTAGCAAAAAAAAAAATATATATATATATATAATGAAGTTCAGCGAAACGTTTCAGCTTAATAAAAATCCTCTTCAGTCACTACAAACATTTAATCAATCGAATGCAATTAAAACAGAAAAATGTTTTCATATAAACCATGATGTCGTAGAAACACGCAACATATATAATTCAAAATATAGAAAAAAAATAAAGTTAAGCAAATTACTAGCATCAATTACGGTATAATATTTGTATTCATCAATCGCTTGTAATGATAGGACATACCGTGATCGATTGTTGAACGATGAGTCATGCATGCAAAAGCAACGCTTTGACAACAAAGGTTTATGCGTCGGATTCAGCCATGAAATAAAACTCCCGCATAACTAGCATACCTACCGTCATCCGCGGATCTTCATCACTAGCGATTTTAATTAAAGTTACTATCAAGTTGCACAGATATTCGCGTTTGATTGGCAAGTTTTAATTTGCCGGCGAACCCCCGATAACACGGTACCGGCCTCTAAAACTCACTCCTCATCGTCCCTCCTCGTTCCCTTCCGCCGCTTGTTGTCGGCCTGCGTTGCCGTCGCCCTCACCCGGCCTCTCGTCCGCTCGGTACGTTTCTCATTCCACTCGTCAATTTAATCAATGTACGCAAATTACAGCGGTTGCCGAACCGTGAGTAACCAACGCGGACGCGATTACAACGTGCGATCTCGCTCGCACGGTGCGGCGAATGGGAGAGGAGCGGCCGGCGGTAGCAGCGAACGTTGGGCGGTGTTCGAGAACGGAAAGCGTCGGTGGCGCGTCGCAAACGGTAACAAGCACGCTAACGCTGGGCGTCGGCCGCAAGATCGGTATGTTCTCTATGACTGGATCCTAAACTGGCACCTGCGTCGCCGACACCGACGTCGGCAAGGTCCGGGCTGGAGCCAGGTCAACCAGGATGAGTCCCTGTTACACGCGTGTTTACAATGGCTCAGCCGCTCATGCTATTCATATCCGCTAACCGCCACATCGTGTCTCCGTTCCTCCTCCTCCTCCTCCTCCTCCTCCTCCTCCCCTCCTCCTCCTCCTCCTCCTCCTCCTCTTTTTCCTCCTCCTCTTCCTCCTTCCTCTCGCATTT
>NW_012130103.1:1203127-1241480 GCF_000143395.1 Atta cephalotes | reverse complement strand
GAGAGAGAGAGAGAGAGAGAGAGAGAGACCAGTCCAGACCCGGTGGTTTACGCTCGATAATACCTGGAGTTGCCGATCTGACAGGAATCAAAGGAAGTAAATATCATCTGGAGCGAATTGGTGATTGTGCTACAGCTCGGTGAGATTGTTCGGCAAGTTCGATGCTTCGTCGAGCGGAATTATTACAGATACTTTAATTTCTTGGGGGAAAATATTATCTTGCTTCTTGCGCACCTGTCGTCTGCAATCTTTTGTGCAATCTCACTAGGATATTATAATAAAAGAATACAAAATATTAAGCTAGAGAATAATATAAAACCATTTGTCGTTTTTCTGCCAAGTCAAACAAATATCTCGATTCTGTATCAATCCTCGCTGTAAAATAATACATATAACAAAAAAATATAATAAAATATATAATATTATCTCTCCATTGGCAATTGAGATCTTTAAAGGCACCATCGATATTTTGATTATGAATTCTGATAAATAAATTTAAATCTGTAAAAAATAAATAAAAATACAATTCAATTTCTGTGATGTTGAAAACTCGTTGTTAAAACTTTTATAAGTATACCAAATTTTTTTCGGCTTTTTATAAAACAAAAATATTACTATTTTTTCGAAGATCCCTATTGGTGACGAAGAGTTAAAATTCCATGCCTGGAGATTATACAATAAAATTTCATGTAGGCGGAGGATTATGTAATCATATTATAAAATGTGTAAATATATTAATAACAAAAATATAAAGAAAATAAAACGAGGATAGAGATATCATTGGTATCAGTCTACGTATGTATAATAACCCTTGTAAATATTTATACGTATTGTTATTCGAATATGTTTAAACTTTTTTTTGGTAGTTGAGCATAACTCGTTGCGAATCGAAAACAGTAGTACGCGGTCGATTTGCGCTGATAAACGACATTCGCGACAGGATAAAAGCCGTTTCACGGCGGGCAGTTCCTTTCTGATGAGAGATCCAAAGAGATCCGGGATGCGAAGGGAGAGACAGAGAACCGAAAGAGAGCGGGGGTCGAAGGCAGAGGGAAGTAGATCGTGATATTCCTCCCGTGAGGTTAATAATAGAGGCTTCTTGAGCGTGTACACAATAGAAGACACTCTGTCTGCTCGCATTTGATCCCCGTAACGAGCCGTGCGGCGAGCCGTGAGAAAATGCGCGGAGAAGATCCGAGAGAGACGAGAAAGGAGCCGAGCGGCGGGCGTCGCCAAGGTGACGATTCTTCCACATATACACACGTATATACTCACAGAGAAAGACCCGACGTACCGGGGGCGACATTAATTATGATATTTAATCCCGTGGATACCGGGACGGCACCCATTGTTCGGCCAGCGCGAGAACAGGTGCAGACTGTGACACGCCGGTGTCGTCCGTCTTTTTTCTCTCTTTTTTTTTCCTCTTCCCGGCAAACTCGGTAAGCTCGCGTTCTCTCCATTGCGCGCGAGCTTTCCGCTTTCCCCCGCATTTTTCTGCCGATTACGCTTTGCGAATCCATCGAGATGCCGCCCGTCCGATGGATATTGTTCCGCCGACGGGGAAGTCGCCTTTTGCCGGGGAACTTGTTCTCGAAGGATTGACTCCTTGCGATTGCGAATGCCCTACGTCGTCTGTCAAAAGGAGCTTCGATCGAGCGCGAATAATTTCTCTAGCTTGTCCGAGAACTCGAAACTTCTATTGGTGGAAGACTGCCATTGAATCTTTTCTCTCTTGGCGAAGAATATTTTGCAGAAAATATGTATAATATATATATATGCATATATTCCTTTGAAATATATCGTCTGTCCTGTACCTCATCAAAGAATGCATTCCATATCGCCAAGTATCAATCGCAGACTTATCGATAGATAAGTCTGCGAAAAGAATATACGCATATTATTCAATCATAATAGTCTCGATTGACTATATGGTCGTGTTCCAAAAGTCACTACTAGCACTAAAAATCTATAGTTTACGTAACATGCACTTTACGTAACATGCACTTTAGATTATCAGCATGAAAGAAGAAATGATTTTGCTGAAATATCTAAAATTTTATTATTAGTTAGTTACAAATCTGAAAGTAATTTTGTTAAATCATAAAAAAATGATGTATATGACATTCTTGGTTACTAGAATGTCAATATTTTTTGCAATATTCTCATCATGCTTTGAGATTTCTACAAAACCTTACTTTGGTCAAAAATTAATTTCAAATCCATATCTAGCTAAATTTTTAGATACTTCAGTAAAATCATTCTTTCCGTGTGGCAGTGAATTTTGGAATATATAGCCCGATTCATTTCGCATTATGCAAGATGTCATAGTTTACAACATTCTTTAACATATTTTTGTTCGATCTCCGTGCGATTAATAAGTAGTTATAACTGACATTAGTGAAACATGCTCGATATCGCAGATAATCGAGAAAAAAAAACGTTTATCTTTCGCTAAAATCTTTTAAATTACAAATCGTTATAATGAAGTACATTTCAATTCTTTTTTCTTTTAAAAGAGAACTATAAAAACAATCGCTATAATATAACGCTTAAGGCGGTCATTTTAAAAATGTCGTCTTGTGCTGTTTCGATTCCAGCAGACTTTTGCTTTGCTTTTCAAACAGTGTCGCGAAATATTCGTTCACGTATCGCGAAAAAGAATTCGGAATATCGATTAAGAAGTCATTCGGAAAGCTGCATCGTAATAGCCGGGTCCAGTCAGAGGCAACGGAAACTGTATTCCGGCGAAACTGCTTGGCGGAACTGCCACAACAGGACTGCATCCAATCGCCAGTTGAATGTCCGCAATTCCGGACGCCATTAGGCGGCTTATTATTTCGTTTTCCCGGGGCGGTATCACGACACTAGCTTCACTCCAGAGGGACCGTTATCCGGATACGCGACACCCGAGATCTGGACGGCATTGTATCTGTACCGGGAGAAAGAATGTAATCGAAAACAACTGCAGCTAACCCAGGCGAGCTGCTTAAAGAAAGAAAATCGTTTCCAAGGCATTCCACCATCGCGGCCTAAGAACGGAGGCGCAGACAGCGGAAATAAAATTCCCTGGATTACGGAGAAAACTAATTATATCGAAGCGAAGAATAACGATCAGTTCTTTCATCCAGCTATTACGCTCCATCAAGATGCTCTTCTTTGCAAATTTCTCTGTTGCTATATCTCCTGTAACGATAGCAAGTGGCACATTCGTCTTCGCGTTGTTTCCGGCCATCATTAGATTTGTACTCCTGAATAAATTGCGTGGAATAATCCGGTCCGGAGAGAACTCTTATATCCTAATTTACGCAGCAATGGCGGCGTTTCTGGGCGGCGAGTTAAGCCAGAACCATCGGTAAGAATTCCTTTCTTCGCAATGGTACCTGTCATCCCCACCCGTGTTTTTATTACGCTATTACCATCGGGCCGCGTCCAACCGTAAAATATGTTTTGTACGGCGCGTGATGAACGGTGCTAGAAAGAAAGTGAGAGAGAAAGCGAGCGTATGGGTCGCCGCCGTTCACGCAGGAGGGATAGGAAGGCTTTTGCCGGCTCTGGGGATGGAGAACCTATCCATGACGGTACCCTGGCTGCGAGGTCGCGACCACAATCTCTATAATGGACTCGCTAAAGTGTATCCAGAATCTAGGTTCTACGAGAAAACGGGATGGAGAATGGAGAGAAACAGACCCTTTCCGTTCGTAGCCGCATGCTACGGACGCTGCATTATAATCGCACCCCAACCACCTTCTCTCTCTCAACCAATCTCCTCCTCCGCCACCTTCCCGGTTGCATTTTATTCACAATGTACCCGCATACGAGCCTGCACAATCGCGAATAAGGCGATAAGACGCGCCGCGTAAATCCCGCGTGTATAAGCTAAACATGCATGAACTTCTCCCGCCACATCTAACGTTACAAGAGCTTCGAAACGGCTCTTGTCGAGAGATATGGTCATTTATTTTCGTGTTTACGGACACAATCGCGTTTCAAGGCGTTAAATCATTTCGAGATGCATTTGCGATGAAAATTATCGGTGCATGATAGAGAAGAGAATTATAAGATTGCAAAGGATTATGAGATTGTAATTTAATAACTTATAATTGGGAGATAATCTTAAATAGTAGATTAATTTACATTCTATGTAATTGTCCGGATCGTATATTTCTTGATTTTAGATGTTAAAATATATTTTATTACAGACCGTTTCGGCGAGTTAAAGCGAAACATGCTAAAAAGAAGATCGTCGCAAGAACGACATTTTTTACTTTACAGTCAGCAATGTTGATGCCTGCTTTTTGCTATGTATACGTGTATCAGCTTCACCATTATTCTGCTGTCGATTCCTGACAAGATAGATGGTACCTTGATATAAGTGCAGCATCGCGTCCTCCTAGTTGGTGCGTCTGTACGAGAAATATGGTTGCTAAGTGATCGATAAGTGTACGGACCGTGATGCTCGGCCATATGTTATGTTTTCGCCAACGTCCGTTCTTATTTTCATTTTTCTTACCTTTCTCTTCGATAATAACGTCTATATTCTCTGAGGCATTTCTAGCGCACAGATGTAGGTATATCCACAGATATATAAAACTAAATCAAACAGCTTTTATATTATGATCAAATCAAGGGTAAACCTTCGAACGTTGTTATTACATTCTGTTTTATTTAATAAAATACATCCGGATATCATAACTATACTGTATGATAAGATCTTATTTTTATATTTATGGTCATGTGGATATTTCTAATTAAAGTTTGCGATATCTAACAATATTCTCTTTTGAAGACCGAATATCAGCTACTAGGAGGCAATGTGATCTTGAACCGGCCGACAGTTGACTCCGCCGTTTGTTATTCTCCGATCGCATAGACAAATTCGATTTCCCGAAGTTCCGAACTAGCAAGAAGCATTCGTCACTGCGAATCTAAATTCGACGAAGTTTTTTCGTACCGCTGCACAATGACCTCATCCGAACGTCGCGTGACGTCTGGTAAAGTTTGGAATAAAGAAGACGATAGGCGGGAAAAGAGCGAGAAGGTAGAAGGGGTAGACGCGAGGCAAGAAGTAGATTGATTCCTAGCCCTGTCCCTCGAAGACAATTTGTACTCGACCTCGTACTCCACGATCGTCTCTTTCGTTCGCTCGTGAGCGGGAAGTAAAGCTCGACTCTTTTTTTTCCATCTGGGGCACCCACCCCTCGTTCCCACCCCCGTACCGCAGGTCCGTCGCTCGTTTCGTCTCGTACGAAAGTCGGGTACAGGGCGATGTAGAAATCGTAGGATCAACGGGGAGAGACGTTTCATCCCTCTCACTCTCTTCCCTCTTCTTCCCCTTCTCCCTCGTGGAGACCTGCGAGATGGCACATCGCGAGACTTACCCTCCGACACCGCGGTCATTAATCACTCGACGGTCTCATGTAGCACCGTCACCATGGCTCTGAAAACGGTGGCTTCTTCATCCCGATCTGGATGATCAAACTCACCGCCGAAATGCCAGTAAAACGGAAGAAGAGAAACGCGAGCGCAATCTGCCTAAGTGATCCCGGTCGGCTTTTCCGATGATGCCATCGCATCTGTCGCGATAATTTGATATGTAAATACAGCGCACCCCTCACGAAACATGGCGTACAAAATGTTGTTTCACTACCCTCACGGGAACGTGTCACGCGTGTTACCATGTTTCTTTAAATATTCTTGAATTTTCGCAGAATTGTAAATACTGTTGTATAATATCATATTGTCAACAAATATCAATACATAGATATATGTCGATAAAATACATTGTTCGTGCCACTTGAAAAAAACCTCAAGTCTCCGTGAAGATAAAAACGCAATGTGCAATTGCAGAAATAATGTCGTAAAATCGAGTGTTTCAAATTTTAAAAACGTAATAAAGTGAAGTTAACAGCACATAATGCATGTTTTCTTACTGGAGATTGCTTGCATTCTAGTAAATTGCTAGAATGGCATTATACAGAACGCACAATTTTTAGGAAAAAGCATGTTGTATTTGTGTTAAAAATAATCCACTCAAGCCCTTGTTAAAATTGTGTTGAATTTTTAATACATTCGAATATTAATTTAATACGATGCGATTATGTTATTTCAATACTTTGTTATAAATTGTTATTTGAATACTTGTGTTATAAATTGATGTTCAACATTTCTTAGTATTAAAACGATACAATTTATAAATAAGAGTGAACGAATAATACACAAATATTTCTTAAAATATAATGTGAAATGTATTAATTTAATATATTTTAAATGTTAAAATTAAAACATATAAACTTAGCATATTATACTGAAAAACATTTCTGATTGGAAATGGACGAATCAAAATTTTCTGGTTAAATTTATTAATATTCTAATCGAGATAACCGAATTCTGGTTGATACAGTATTTGTAAAATTTCTATAAAATTTCTGGTAAAATTTACTAGAATTCTTATTTTTAACAGAATAATTATATCAGAAGTTGATCTAGTTATTTCAACTAGAATTCTAATAGATTTAATCAGAAAATTCTGATTCGCTCATTTTCTATCAAAATTATTATTTAATCCAACCAAATTTTATTCATTTTTATCAATGTATAAATGTTAATTTTGATAAAGAAATATTGTGTATAAATTCGTAGTACGTTTTTTGGAATTAATTTTTTAAATAATATCTGTATTATTCTAACATATTCATATCTTGTGTTAAATTGACACAAAAATTTGAATGGACGTTTGGAACATATCAAATGTTAATTTTAATATTAATTTAACACAAATTTTTCAACTGTGTAATTTACTAAAACAATTAAGCAATAAAATATATATCGTATGCCGCTGGCAGAGACTCGAAGAGATTAAGAATTAAACATAGTTAAATCCATTAGCAATATAGATTGCACTTTCAAACTATCAACGTTCTGATGACCATTTCTACTTAGCGATTAAAAAATTAAGAAGAATTTCACGTATATATGCGAAACTCGTATTCTCTCCTTTCTGGAAAAGGGAATATGAGAGAAGTCAGTATCAAATTGTGCGATTTAGAAAAGAATTTTCATCAAAATTGATAGCTAACGCGTTATTATTTCTAACACGTTTAACGATCAGCGAATACATATCAAAAGAATTGGCGGGAATTTCATATTCCAATAATAATGGATTCTGAAAGATAGGAACTCGAACAATGCTCGTACTTTTAACGCGACATGATTTTAACCAGGCGTACGATATGAATAAAGCGCAAGATATCGACTGATAATCATAAAGAAAGGACCTTTCATTTCGGTCGAAACAGGCCATTACTCGAAACTTGCCCCGCCCTCGAGAGCACAAAGTCGTCGGCGAATATAGCGCATCCTTCCGTGTAAGAAAGAGAAAGACCAGACGAAGCGAAAGAAGCTTCGGCGGATTAATTAAGTCTCTCCTAACGGTGTAGACTTCCCTGTCGACTTTTCTCATCCTCGTACCCCTGATTCCCCCCCCCCCCCTCTACCACTCTCTTCCGAATCCGCTTCTCTAGTTCTTTTCTGCGCACGTCGATGATTTTCCTTTTTTTTCTCTCTGACTTCGTTGCTCTCCTCCATTTAGCCATTCCAGGACTCGGACCCTCCAATTTCGCGCTACTGCCTTTCAAGCATTTAATATTTAATTCGAGCATGCGAAAGGAAAGCGACGGAGTTTCCCGGCTTCAGGCCGACTGGCTATAACGGATGGAGCAGGAACGCCGCCGTCGCGGACTGCTCTATATGCCGCACGCCGTTTCCTAACGTCGCCTTTAACGAGTCGACAAGTACCTTCGGCAAGTCACCTCTCGCACGCCGTCACTTCTTAGACCGGTAGGCGCACTTTGCATTCCAAGAAGCGTTCCGATGAGAAGAAGGGAGACGGCTCCAAGCACCGTCGAGCAGTCGTCAGTCGAATGACGTCAGAATTTGGAGGATCGATTCTGAATTCCAAGTCCTTTTCAGATCCCATACAAGAAACGAGGGCGTATTCTCCCTTTGGCAAAATCGCGCGATATTATCCGGATCAATGGGGAGTTAATTTCATTACAGGTATAATTGGTCATGCGACTCACATGACCATTGATAATCTTCTGAGTGCCGCAGTTTTCAAAACTCTGAGTGTATTTGACAAATTATTTATCGTATCGAAGCAATTTTGCATTAATATAAACAAAAAAATAAAGCGTCCTATCTGTTTTAATTCGCATTTTTAAATTAAATAACAAAGCGTTTTTATACTTTTGATTCTGTGCGTAAAATTTAGATAAGCGATTACATTTATATCTTGGTATGATCTTACAATAAGTGAAGCGATATCGATCGTGAATTTTCAGCTAACACATTTTCCTCCCTCGATCGAAAAATTCCGCGAGAAAGCGCAGTTGGAGAAGCTGATGAAAATAATCAGATGCATTTAAGAAAACGGCGAACTCTCTCATTGACGATTGCTCCTCCGGAAAAGAGTCGATCGTAAGAATCCCAAGTGAACCGGTTTCATTCTCGCGCTCGCGCATAAAAATCGCTTCTTTCACCCACGTTCTCTTTTTCTCTCCTCTGCGTTTTCCCTTCATAGTGTTTAGACCCTCAACGATTCGCGGGAAAGCTTTACGAGAATCAGACGAAGAAACTCGGGCAAGCTCACGGTCCTCGAGTTTTAACAGACTTTCATTAACGCCTCGACGATCTGTGAGAGCTGCTTTCCAAGAGGTGTCGAGTAGGAAACATTTTGTAGCGAATCGACGCCCAAAAATTAAACACAACTGCATCTCATTTACGCGAACAGCAATTCGATCAAAGAATAGATTTTCAATATGAAATGTTATTTCCTGTGCCATTGAACGGCACAGGAAGCCATTAGAATTAACCAATTCATTCATGTAAACCCTTCACAGAATATGACAGAATTACTCTATTTTAATATTTTATCATAACAATTGTAAAGCCTGATTTTTCATTGTCTGGTTAACTTATGATTTAGACTTAATTTCATTTTACTTGATAATAATATAAAAATTGGAATTTTCTAGCTATGATTAATCACTAATGGTTTTACAATAAAGTTATTCACTACAAAACTATGAGTTTAAGTTTAACTATGAGATTAAATATAAATAAAAAAATACAAACTTTATCAAGTAACTACAAGTTAACCATAGAAAATGAAAATCAGGACCTAAGAGAAGGCCTACATAACAAAATTAAAAATTCTCAATCACGAGGGGCAAATTGGAGTGCAACATAATCGTCGTCTCATCGCGAACAAAAATAAATATTCACCAGGGACGTCGACGCTCGGTAAGAGGATCACCGGCACTTTGTAATAATGATTCGTGCAAAATCGACGTAATCCCTTATGTAATATCCCAGCTGTCGCGACCGAAGTGTTAAAATTCCTGCGTCCCAGCCAGCGGACCCAGCCAGCCGTAGCCCGACGCCGGAAACTTCATACATTTTCCATGGTCCGCTGATTCCCGGATTCACCAACGCGCATTATCGCGCTGATGGCGGCTACTTCCACTCCATCTCTGTACATGACACCCCCCCCCCCGTCTACCAGCACGTCGGTGTCTTTGTCCTCATATTTCCAAATCCGATGCTTCGAGGGAGGGAAGGGGACGGCAAAAACCATCGGACAGTGCTTTATTTCGCGGTACAATATCGGAAGCGTACTCCGGACACGGTGCAGCGACGATAAAATATCCTAGTAATTCTAACGCAAACCATTTGGAATTTTTATTTAATCACCATCCATCAAACATTTCCGTGCGTAGAAAGAGAACCAAGATTTTTTTTAGTTATCTGTGTGCCTTTCAGTCACGTATTGATAGATTTTATTAACGTACTATGTAAATCTTACTATATTTTATAGAATAGTTCCTTATAAAAATCAATATCAGCAATAAGGAAAGCAAGAAAATTTTAACGAGTTCAATTTTCGATGTAAAAATATGTTTTGCGTTGACAATCATTAGATTTACATTATCCCAAAGATAGAAATCGGTTACATATTGATATTTTTTTGAGTCTGACAACATTGTATTGATTTTAATCATCATTATTTAATAGTAACTCGAATACATTATAATGATCTCGTAATGCTAATAAAGTTGAGGAAGTTTATGAACTTCCAGACCGGTCGTGTCGACGTTCTCCCAACGGAAGAGTGCTACACTCAATTAAACTTGCTCGAAATCAAGGCTGGGACCAGCCGGCCGCACCGGCATCAGTGCGATGGCACATCTCATTCGTAAATTCGCTTTTTGCACGCAGCGTGACGCGAATAATTTTCCAACGACCCTTTGCACCGTCGGTCTCTTTCTCCCTCACTTCCTTCGAGTTCGGATCGATATTTATAATTTATCATTTGTATGCAACGCGATAGAGAGCAGCCGACGTGAAGACCTCCACCGATGCGTCCGTTTCAAGGAGAAATGATCCGCCGATGTCCTTCGAGTACTCCACAGGGAACGAGGCGTGAAATGCATAGGATGAGATAGAGAAAGGGAGAAAGATGAGAAGAGAGAGAACACGGAAGATGGAAATTTCTGTTTCACTGTATTCTTCTGTATCTATGAAAATCGCAAGGGATACGCCACGTTTTCTGTCTTTACCTGGCAAAAAAAGGAGCTTAATTTCATTAGCCATTCGCATCGAGACAATGCAACGTATTCGGGGAACATCTATGCGGTACCGAGAGGTGAATTAAATAAACGCGCATGGAGAAGATAACCGAGCACTGGACGCTATTCGAGGGAAATGCATTCGTGCATCTCTGAATTCCCCGAATGTCGCCGACCCTTTCACGTAGTCGACGTCACACGTTCTATGTACCTAACATATTTATTTAGAGATTGTTATTTTAATCGGCAAGTCTGCATATTTTCGCAAATAAATTGTGATACAGGGATCTTTTTTAATTATGCGTTTGAAAAAAATTGTGTGCAAATCCTGTAAATCCTACTGTTGCTATGATATACGAACTAATCTTGAGGAGCTTCATACACAGAAAAATATCATTTTATTGCTAAGAAAAAAATTACTCAATTTACTTTCTTTCTTTTAAATAATATTATCTTTAATAAAGAATTACTTACTAATTACTAACTATTTAATAATAATTAATCTTAAAATAGATTTATTATAAATTTGAAAAACTCATTAACGTGTACTCAAAATAAGAATTTAGTTTCTTTTGAACAATATTATAAAATTGATCAAAGAAGCGACTTTATATGTAATAAGCAAATCGAAGTTATTCTAATTCAATAATCTTGATTGAAGTATTAAATTTACTAATTCATTCAGAATATACTTTGAATAAATTCGATGCTTGTGATGAACTTGATAGATTTATGGATATATGACCTTTTGAAACAAGTAATTATTGTTTGCGCACAGTATGTACCTATCTGTATATTCATCACAATTCACAATTCATATTAAACTCATCCACATGGTTAGCAAATACATTATCGTCGAGGACGCAAGTAGCGAATACGCTTATTGCGATGTGAAGCAGCTTCGCGCTCAATATGGTCCGACGAAGAAATTTCTCCGACGCGACAGCTAAATCGAGACATCGTCGCGAACACACGACAGAGCGTGCACACGTGTACCAGGCCCGTCCGTTTCTCCTTTCGGCGTCTCGAGAGCTGAACACTCTCGTCGCTCAATTTGTATGTTAATTCGCGAGTGTTTGTCGGGCAGCGGTCCGCTTAATAATGTCATGTTTATTCAGCGATGATATCGCTGTGGGCGCCGTGGCGCGCGACACACTCGCAATCGGTGTCACCGGCTACTCGCACCCTTCGCATATGCGGACATGGAACGAAAAAAAAGGCCGGCCCATAATTATATCCCCTTTTTCACCCTCACGCAACATCGCCAGGCGGTTTCGTACAAAAATCGCCGCGCCGCTAGTTCTCGTTTGCATAAATACGGCACTGTCGCCGTACGTACATACGTGGTGAGATAAAAAGTCACGCACGAAAAGTAAGAATAATGACCGCCGCCGCGGATCTAAAGCGAGCCGACAATATGACAAAACATGAGAATGATATTTATTTAATTGCCGGACGTTACGCGCTCGTTAAACGCATTAACGTCCGTAAGTCGCCAATGCAGTCGACAACGCACGGTGAATTCCGTCGCGCAGCGGACGCTCCGCAATCAGAGGATAGCTTCATTTCGCGACTTCATCAATTTTTATTAGAATCACGTTCGTTTATATTCTCGCGTAGAAACGAACAAACAAGCGCCTAAAATTCGATCAAATGGACATTCATATAGAGTGGCCGAGTGCGATACAACGAGTACATCTATATTTATTACTGTCGCATGCGATGTATCGTGTCAAAACCGCGATATTAAGCCGAGCGAAAAACGCCTTACGACGAAATCGAACTCGACTTTCGGCTCGTTCAACCTATTCGTCTTCGGATCGATAGCACCGATGATCAGTGGAAAATCGTAGCCGGAGGTTTCTCGGAGGTATATACAGCAGAAGCGGATGGAGCGTCATTCGCTTCCCGCAAACAATCTAGCGGGCGTTCGACCAATCCCAAAGCATTCCGATCCCTTTTTTATGCTCGAGCGTAAACCCGCCTGATCTAGAGCGGAACCAATGAACTCTATCCGGCGCATCACTCCTACCAATCTACTTCCCCCGTAGCTATCAAAGCAGGATTCTCCTTTCCCTCGCAACCGAACGCGAGCTCTGCTTGCCTGCCTGCCTGCCTGCCTGCCTGCCTACCGGCAGCATCCTCTCTCGCGTTTACACACGAGAGAGGGTAGTAGGTACTCGAGCGAGTCGAATTACCCGACGGGCGCGTCGGGCTTCTGGTACCGCAGGCTTCAATCCATTCGTCGCTCCGTCCACCCACCTCTCGTCCCACCCTACCCGCTTTTTCCGCCCTCACTTTTTCTCGTTCCCTGACGAGAACAGCCGCCGAATGCGAACCGTTGAATGTCCGCGGAGCACTCTTGTGCGCGAGCGACCACCCGTAAAAATGCGAAAAACAAGACCCTACTGTATATTGGATTCCGCAATTCTGCGACGCGTCGCTCGTCGTCCAGTTCCGCGCAACAATTATCCATCTCACCGTCCAATGGGACCGAAGTTACTTCCGTCGCTTGAAATTCCGTGTTGTACGACGGTAATTATGGCAATCCGCGCACGCGAGGGACCGATGCTGTAAATAATACATACAGGGATACATTATGTAGACTTTCATCGAATGTGTTGTGTTGCTGACGACTTCCGTGGAAGGCTAATGAAAGAGAATTGAATGATCGATCGGCTCTCAATAATGTACATGTCGACGGTTGACAATAATGAACAAAAATGTTTCTTAAGACAACGACGATGATTGGCTGTGAGATGGATCAATGATGTCCTATTTATTGTAATAAGAAGAGAGATTTTCTCTTTCTCTTTAATTCGCTCAAAGATAAATCCAGTAATCTTACGAAAAATATAACGCTGTTAATATTCATTGCTGATATTCGCACTATATAGAAAGAATCGGCAATCATTCATTAGTTCTAACATTAAAGAAACTCTCTCTCTCTCTCTTTCTCTCTCTCTTTCTCTCTCTCGACAAAGTTCATTAAATTCATTACGTTTCGCTACATTGGTTAATATCGTGTGACGTTGTAGATCGAATGAAAATTCTCGACGCCTTTAATTAGTGCCAGCAATAAGTAATTTCACAACGGCACGCGGGACGTAATAAGGCAACTATGTTATGAGCATCGCAGCTCTCTTCGACAGATATGTGTTGTCGTAAAATATACAACGTTACTCGTCATTACAAGTTTGTAGAATGCGTTGAGTTAATTAGCGAGGACTTTATCGTTCGCCTGCTGCCTCTTCTATGAATCTTCGAGCCGACGATACGGAAACATGAAAGGAGCACGATAGAAGGATAGATGATGGCTAAGAATACTTTGTTCTGAAGTTTCGTCGCCTATCCAACAAATCGTCGCTATATTCGCTCGCCTGCTTGCTTTCTCTAATTATATAAGATCAAGCCGAAACGTTTATATTCATTAACCTCCGCTAGTTTTATTTCTCGCACCGTAGGGACTTGGTTCTACCATTGGACAATCCCCTCCTCTTTGGTTGGCAGCGGTTTATGTCGGTGGACCGTATTATAAAGCTCTTCATTACACTAACTCGAGCCGGATCTCCGTAAGGAGAGATAGGTACCCATTCGTTCCTTTTTATCCTCTTCTTTCATCCACGCTCTTGTCGTCGTCGTCGTCGTCGTCGTCATCGTCACCTAAAAGGAAACGAGCCCGGGCTCCGCGACTCAAGGCGAGAAATCCTTGATTAGTTCGCCCAGCCCAGTCTCTCTTCTTCCTGCCACCTTTCTCTTCTCGCAAGAGATACGATCTTCTCGCGAATTTCTGAAGTATCATGTTTCCTTTCGTCTCGCCCCCGTGAGACTCGATCCTTTGATTCTCCAAGAGCCTTTCAACATCAACTCCTGCGAAAGTTCACTACATACGATGCTACGACGCTTGTATATGACGGTTTAATTACATTCCATACCTATCCCACGAGATAAAAAAATTCACATATATCCTGATAAGAAAACAAATCGCGATCGAACATATTATAATATTATAATATTATATATACCTATAATAGGATAGAGCGGGGCTATTCCGTTTCAGTTTCAATTTTAAAGTAAAATTTACATTAGCAAATAATATTTCTTTGCAGTATAATTACATTATAATTACATTATACCTACAATTATGATTGCTTCTTAAGAGCACAAATACAATCTTTAAATAATCAACATGTGCTGTTCAGAAACATAAACATTATCGTGAGAAATGGACGAAAAAGTTCCGTTCTATCCTATTATATCCGACGCTGCTTATACATATATATTGTGGAAAGCTATTAATAACTTTCGAATATATTCAGCAATTTATAAACTGCTCCTTGCTTCTTTCGTGTATACGTAGCAAAAATGTTTCCACTTATTCGCACCCTCAAAATACGAAACATAACGTCGAGTGCGCTCTTTTCATCCGCCTTTGCGATCACGAACAGCTTCCCTCGATTTCTTTGACTCTCTTTCTCTCTCTTTTGATATTATTGAACATACACAAAGATCCGTGTACTTCTTTTGCCGGCGTGGCATAGCCGTCACGTCTCGTACATAAGTTCGACCAGCGTACCGACCTAGTCGCAAGGTTGCCGCAGTTGATTTCAATCCACCGTTTCTCCCCGTCTTCCCACCATTCCTAGCAGTCGCTCGAGCTACCAACCCTTATTCCTATCCGGAGGAGATTTCAATAGAAAGTTATAGGAAATTCACGGTGGCGGCGACAAGAGCCGTCGGTGTCGGTGAGAGTCAAACTGGTAACGTCTGCGAACCATTGTCGAGCACGCCTAGCTGCCGACAGTCGAATGCCGACACTCGACACTGGCAGACGCCGACGACGGCGACGACAACGACGACGATGGCAAGCAAGGATGACATATTGTACGATCCAGCTGGCTGAGAGATAGTGAGGAACGCGAGGATTGCACCAACCAAGAACCATAATCCAAGATTAGAATCTGCTACCAACTACCTGCCTAAACGAAGGAATGCAATGAGCATAATCACAATGTAATATTCCTGACGATGCTAATTCTTTCATTATTCTAAATTAGATCTATGACCTGATATTATTGATGGTCTTTTTATCTATTATCGTTATAATTGTGATACGACTTGAAGGAGTAATACAATTTTTATCAAAAGATTTTTTCGTAACTATTTCTGTAATAATTATCATATCTTTCAGAGGCAAATTCAGGGCCGCAGAACTCATGCCTATGCAATTAAATCATTAACCATAACATGTAACTTAATCTAAATTAATCAAATTCTATATTCTGTTAGTTGTTATTGTAAATTCAATGAGTAGTTTTCTCAATTATTCGTGTTTGACAAAAACTGGCTCTTTTCAATAATGCCACCTCTCTAAATTTGCCGCTCCCATGCATAGCTTAGGTTAGTCTGCTAATACGTCACTAAATGAATTTCTTTGCGCACATTTAAATAATTTCTCCTGAATATATTGCATGCGTGAAATGTAACAAAATGTCGAAAATAAAGGTGAAACCGCGGTTCGTTAATTTCACCTCTCAAGAAATTCAGTCTAAGTCGATCGGGATACGTATTTCCTCCGTATAACGATGCATTGTTGAATTAATGAAAATTCATTCTTCGCCAATAATTATACTCTCGCGGGTGCTCCGAGCGTGAACCAGCACGCCGCCGGAAACCGATCAACGGTCGGAGGAGAGGCAACGGGGGTGCTGAGCCATAAGGATATGCAATCAAGCCCAAAGTAAGCGAGTTAATTTACGTGGAGTGTGCACTCTCACCACGAAACTTGCTTCGTGCATGGCGCTTGTAGAGATACTCTCCGTCGTTGGAGAAGTTGTACCATCGAGATGTTACCGCGCTCATGAGAGAACGAGAGAAATTGAGAAGAGGAGTAGAGGAGAGTTTTGGCGAGGATGGTGGGCATGCAAGGAGAGAGTGTGAGAGGCGGACCGCGCATCCTCTGTCATCTTTCCCTTACTGTGGCGTACTTTCGCCGTTGGTTCCCTCCGCAAGGCGACAGGGAGTACCAAGATGCCTCGAAACTACGCGCTTCACCTTACTCTATTCCTTGCCTACTCCGTACCCTCTCGAACTATCGTAGTAACTAGCAGTGCCTGTAATAGCGTCGCGCTTCCACTGTAAAGTGACGTCTTTCGAAACCCAATTCAGGAACCCAGTCGCTTCTAATGGGGCTCCGATATTACGAGAGTAGTGCCGCGCACTGATTCCTCGAGCACCGAAATCACCGGGGTGGAGCTCCCTTCGCCACGCGCGCGCTCTATGAGTCTCGCTAGAAATTCGGATAGACGAGCCACGAAGAGGTCGACTTACGGGGAGAATCCTCGACTGAGTTATTATATCTTTATTCATTCCGATTCCGTTCAAACTTATCTCGTCTAGATTCACTATTATATCCTTCCTTCGTACATAACGTAGAATTCAAACTTCGTATTTTTTAAATAAAAATAGATATATAATATATATTTTTGTGATTTATCATGCTATTCATAATGTTTAGATAATACTTCAGACAGTTTAGACATCAAAGATTCTGAATCTATAGTGTAGAGTTTATTATAAAATCTCAATTACAAATTCTACATACAAAATATCTTCGTCGCAATTTTTACGTTATAAAATTATTAATAGTATCAATTTAGAATAGCATATATTGTAAATGCATACGAGGAATTACAATCATTACTATCCTTCTTCTCTTTACAGTTAATGAGTCTTATAGATTGTGCTCCTAAGATTATACACCTTTTACGCGATTCAATTATTAAGCGCACAAACTCCTGGCACGAGAAGAGCTCGTGGATTCATTAATTTTTAGAGGCCACTGCGGCGCAAGTGCACGAAGCGCTAAAGTAAGAACGAATCGAGAGAGCGAGGGATGTTTTGCGCGCGATTGCATTTACTGCGGACGTAGCAACAACCACATAGCGAAGAGCCAGGCGGGCTTGAATGGGAGCCGGCGCTCCGTGTGCTTAGCACTCGTTCTCGAGTGGCTCGCAATACGCGGAACTCCATCTCGCCGACTCTCCATCTCGAAACGCGCGCTACACCCTATAATACACCGACCGATCCCGCCATCAGCTGCAGCCCCCATGGCACAAACATCCGACCGCACAGCACTAAACAATAAACTATTTCCCTCGTGTACTCTCAACTAGCTACAGTCGTGTTTATCTGGGACGTGCAGTCTCTTCATTATCCACCGACATAGCTCGCGTCGAAGTTTCAAATGTTTCGAAGGGATCGGAAGACGTAGAACATTGTCCTTCACGACTGTGTTAGGATCGACGTAGACAAAACGTTTTGAAAGCTATATTCTAATGGCGAAAGTTGACACAATGTTCTTCTCTACCGCTTGTACTTCAGCATTGAGATTTACGACTTTTAATTCTTTAATTCTTTAATAACAATCGACATTTAAAAAAACAAAAATTAAATATCGAAATTATTTCATAAAGTAATTTTACGAGAATATTAAAAAAAATGCTTTCTTTGTTTGTTTTAGGTAAGTTGGCAAGAGACTAACTAACAATCATATTAGAAAGAACCGAAGTAAGATGCCATGTGATAAGAATTGATCCTGTCAAGGTTTGAACAACCATTCTTTTTTTTTCATAATACTAAATTCTAAAAATAATTTATTCAACCACTTTTACTTCAATAAATAATATGTCTTTTCGAGTTAAATATTAACGTATTAATTGCAGAAACAATATTTATATATTTAATTCATCATACTTTAACATAATTATAAATAATCATATAATTGAGATGTATTCAAGAGAGAGTAACGATTTTGCTAAAATAATCTACTCGTTTTAATCCAATGTTCTTTTCATACAATTATCTCCAATTACAACATTCTCCTTCCATAGGTCTAAGTTAGTAATCGGAGACACTGCATTTAGCTCAAGTTCATTAATTACAAAGCCGTGCTGGAATTTCGCGCACGTTTCCGGAATACGTTCCGTGACTCGGCGACCGCTTCATCCATTATCCTAAGGACAAATTTGTTTTCCGATACAAATACAGATACTGCCGACGAGGGAATAAAGTATGCGGACGGATCAAAATCGCCGCCGCGACAAAGCGCGTTCGGGATGACTGATTAATGAACGATTCATTGAAACTCTCGAGATAATACAATAACAATTATTCCTTGCTTTTGGTACCCAGACGATTATTAAAATACAAACATACTTGGTTAATTTCAAATACCGGCGATCGTCGCAACTACGAGAGCACTTTCTCTCTATCGTCATACCTACATTTATACAAACCTATTTTCTTGGAACATGTTCTTGGAATACAAAAGATTAAATGCATGCATCTTGCACTCGCGCAAGAGGGAAGATCACATCCTCCGAAACTTCCTGGAAAATCACAAACGACGACCGTAACCATCGCCGAAATCGCAACGATTATACAACCATACGCAGGCTCGCTTTGAGAAAGACGTCGCAAGATTGAACGTGGAAAACAGCTTACATGAAGAGGTGAAGAGCGTGCTGGGAAGCCATTATTGCGGAATTCGGAATATGGGATATGATTATTAAGTGAGAACCGTCTCTCACAAGGAGATGATTACGCGGTCTCCGCGATAATAGCCGCTTGAATGGGCTTCATTAAGACTTCAGAACGGCCTGTGTCTTACTGTGGTACACTCACACGTAACGCACACACGTGCCCTATGCAAAGTCTATACATACGTACACACGTGAACTTTCACACCTCCAGCCCGCTAGCTCTCGCAGTCGACGACGATGATGGCAACGACAACGACGACGACGTAGGTTCTATGAATGTTTAAATGGCTCGGTCCGTCCTTTCCCTGAGCTGAGCGCAGCCAGGTAGCTCGCATCAGCTGCAGGCTTCGACGGTAACGAGATTACGGCGTCAGTGCGAACGAGCAGCCAACCTTTTCAGGATAGGTGACAATATAACGTGCACAATGTTCGGTTTAATAGAATGATGCGGCCAGTAGTGCGAGAATCGATAAAGATAAAAAATTTTCGACGCTATTCGATCTCGATTAAAAGCTTTCAGTGGAGATACTGGATTTCGAGTCATAGCAACATCGTAAAAAATTACTTGCTGCAAGTTCAAACGGCTACATTTAACATTAAATGCGTTACTATAATGCATACGATAGACGTTACAATACGCATTGCAAAAGTGTTTGAGCCTAGAAGTAGAAAATCCTTATAATAAATTAGCAATATCGATTCTCAACTTTACTATTAATAATAAAATAATTCTAATATAATAACATAAAAAAAGGTCAAAAGACGTTATAAAATATTCATTAATTTATTGTAATATGTTAAATATATTAAAAATAAGCGAAAATAGTTCAGATTCTCAAAATCTTTTTCAGTCGTATACGAATTACAAAAATTAAAATTCAATTATACTTGACAAATCATGATTAAGAATTAAATTGGTTGGTCGAAGAGCAAAATTGAAAAAAGTCGCATAATAGTTCTACTTGAAAAAGACTAATGACAGATGATATTGCCAAGAATACAATAATAATGCTGTTTTACGGGGAAGTGAAATATGTTAATGAAATCTAAATCTATATGTCTCTCGAAAAAGCGATGAAGAATAATACGTTATCCAAATGAGTATTTTAGTTCGAAGTGGCTAATAGCGATGATATATAACCGGCACAGGATCGAAACGCTGGAGAATAGGCAGGAACGGAGCAATTGCATACAGAACTAACTCCACTCCACAGAGGCCGCTTTAACGGCGCATCACTTATGTATCGCGCGGCCTCTGACTTACAAAGCGATCCCCCGAGATTTGCAGCAGCCACCGTCGCCACGTTTCGTAGCTGCACTATGAAAAGAACAACCTGTCCCGAGTTATCGTCGGTACATGTGAATCTTACGTATGATTCACCTGTTGAGTAGTATTTTAATGATACTTTGTCAGAATATTATCAACATTTATATCTCGAATTCAATTTCTAGTTCAATCATAATCGTAAGATTTAGCAGAGATACAAAACCGACGATTTAAATGTACAGACAATTCAAATTTGCATTGATAGTACAATATGTTATTGCTACAATCTATAAAGTAACTTTTTATATATTTAAAATTTATATCAGATATTTAGAATCTTTATTTGTCCTAACAAATATATACTGATTACAAAAAAGCTAGAAACAATATGGAAATTATTGGAGAATAAAGTTGATCATTTTTATGCAGTTCGTAATTTATGAAAGAATCAATAAAGACAATATAACGACAGATAATTGCAAATTGCCTAAAAAAAACTTACAAAAAAGTTTCACTTTATTGATTAGCATGAAAGATGCCGACAATTGAAACGCTCGATTAAAACAAAGGGGCTTACGTAATGCACGAACATTGAAAAGGATTTAAACTGCACAGAAGGTATCACTCTAGAGTAGAATATTCAGAAATATCCTTTCCCAATTATCGAAGCCGCGTCAGATTTGGCTTTTCAGACCAGACTTGGCCAAATTGGGACGTGACATCGAACCACGTCGACCGATTAACTAAACGAAATTCTCTCGACAAAACCGATCAGAGAAGAGCGACTCTCATTGGTTCATAATAAATTGGAGGGCGTTTCAACGTGTCCAACTCTATCGGTGCGCGGGACGTCACAATCAAACTGATTTTTTTTCTCTTTCAACAACGAGACAGCGATCCTTTCCTCTCGCACAAGCGACTTCATTGTTACCGATGAACGATTCGTACTCGTATCCATTCTGCGCTCAAGTATGCTACGCGTATGTCATGTCTCTTCACCGCAAATTTTGAAATCTCGCTATACATCGATTTATCGTTTTCGCGAATAATACAAGTGTTGAACGCTTATTATTCATCACCGAGTATCAATTCGCGGATTCATAACTCGCGCGTGACGAACCGCGGAAAAGCCGCGCTGCTGCTATGCAATATTCGCGTAATCCTCCTATTCGCATAAATGTTTATTCGGTTGTGAGAGTCTCGATTTAATATGACAAAATGGTAGCCGTAGTCGCTAACAGGGAGGATATCTATCGCATTTTCTATTTACGACTTAAAATTTCGATGTTATCAAACAAAATCTGTCCTCATATTTTCGTATCAGGAAAAGGAGGAAGAGATGTACCGCTCCGAGCGGGCTCATCGGACGCAGTTTCCAAATTGAGCCCGAACTCGATACAAGCAAGGCAGATAGGACGCAGGTCTCACCGGCAGGCTCGGCAGGGAAGTAAACTCTAACTCAATCGACGACGGTTTAGAAAGTTTAACTAGAGCCAGCTATCAACGTTCGTTCGAAACCTCGTCTCCGCGACGTTGTCCGAGAGAGAGTTCTGCGACATGCAAATTACGAAAAAAAGAGGCGTTTACACTTTCAAAATTCGTTCAAGAGAAACAAATAGCCTGTTTTGAATTCCTGGCCCACAAATCAAAGCCACAACGTCCTGATTGTACCAACACGTGCCGTAATTCGAAATAATGCAGGCCTCTTTATATCGATCAATTTAACGCCATGTTATCAACGAATTAATAGTAATGGAATTGTATATATGAGTAATTGCTGTCTTTAATTATTTCGATCTATTATTACATGATGTTAAGCTGAAGTGTCGAGGCCTTCGCTATACGTGACGCTGCCTGAAACCGCAATCGTGTTAGTTCATATTCAATATGGATAACGTATATTACGGTTGTCTTCCGAATATTGCAGCACGCAATATTCTCGACTAATTTCGCGGCACAATTTTAGGAATAGTCATGTTTCGAAATTTCATGAAATTCGACAGTTTTGCAGTTTCGCACTGAAATTTTACACGTGGTATCTCGTTCGGTGTCATTTTTATAATTGTTAGTAGTAATAGCTAAGCTCAAAATTTTGTTAAAAAAGATGGTGCATGATAGAGGTCAACGGTAGAGGGGATGCTTTATTACCCCGAGAACGAACTACGATATGAAACAGGTTAGCGTCTATAAAGAAGACGTGCCAGAGACACAGAAGCAATTTTAGCGCGTAGTAGAATTCATATACCCACCTGCGGATGTATAAAAGCGAGACGGGTGAAGCGAGCCGAGGCGCTTTCCGAATAGCGCGCACCGTATAAAAGAAAAGTAGCATGATTGAACTGTAATGACGGTACTTTCGCGGTGCGCGCGGCAAGGTGGAAGAAGAGAAAAGAGAACGTACCCTCGAAATAAAATTGCAAGAGAAAATAACAAAAGGGTAAACGCCAAAGGAAAGAAGGCAGCTTTCATATCTCTCCTCGTGCTTCTTCGTAAAATTACGTGGAAATAAAACAAAACACGCGCGCGCACGATGCTCGGGCACCAAGTCAACATCAATGATGATCGAGTTCGTCAAGAAGAGTATTTTAATAATTCTTAACACGAATATCTAAGGAACGGCGCCTGTACACGTTGCAAAAAAATACATTTAATTTCTGCCAGCGGACGAAGGTGAACGTAGTAACGTTCTTACGAAGCAGAGTTTATTTCGTAAAAAGAATCTACCTTGCATTTCCTCGTCTGCCACGGAGACATTTGCGAAGCGCGACCTTTTCTTTGGTCTTTGCAAGGCGGAAACCGTTTGGCGCGTATGCTGTGTGTGCATGTGTGTGTGTATGTGTATATGTGCGTGTATGTGTGCCGTGAATGCACATCGTAAACGTATACGGTTGACGCGTAGAAAGGAATATACACACCTGACTGTTTGTGGCATCTCCTACCTGCTTCTTCTTTGAGCAAGGCAAGTCGTTATGAAATAAGGCCATCACTCCTCCCTCTTTCTCCTTCTCGCTTTCCGAGAGTGTCCCCTCGCGCGCGCACACACGTGCGCAAACGTTCGCATACCGACCTCTTTTATCTCATATGCCTCTCGAGCTCCTCCTACTTACGAGCACTTAGAAGGTGTTCACCGACTACGCTTAATACCCATGTGCCTGCTAAAGCCTTTCGTTCCCTTTCGGAGACGAGCTTGAGAGCCGAGGTCGCCCGATGCTCCCATCCTTTAGAAGAAATTCGATTTAGCAATCCGTCTCGGCACCGTCGTCTCTTACGACGTCGACATTTTGCAATTTTGTTGCCTTCCCTTTTGCACGGAAAGGACACTGCGATAACGACTGCGAGCTGTTTCGTCGCAAAAGCACTCAACAAAGTCCAGTACAAAAGCTTCCATGCATAGCAACGGCGACTTCTAAAATTGTTCGATCGCACATTCCCTTGATGGAACAGCGGATTTACGTCGCTTTACAGATGTCCTCGATGTCTTCGTATTCGCGATCCTTGCTCTTGATCGACTTTCAGAGTTTTAATCGAGGGACTTCGTCTCGTTATTCTGTAAAGCGCTTTTTAAGTCGCCAATCTTCCGTAGCAACCTGTAGCTCGGGGTGAGCGCTTGGCGTGTCTACTGCACTTCGGGATAGTGAGTGCCCCTCGAGCCTCCTCGCAACACGCAACACTCAACTTAATGAGAAGAGAGACCGAACCCGTATTCTCCATCTAACCTCAAGCCACATCGAAACGATCCGACTGGCAGTATTCGATGCTACTTCGGCTTAAAGTAACTAACAATTAAGATATACGCAGGTTGTTATTTTCAATATGCAAATGCGAACATGCATATTGAATTAGTCAAAATTAAATGCGAGAGAAAATCAGTCATAGTCGCGAAATGATAAAACTCATATTTTAAATATTTTAAATATTCGCGCACAAATACGTTTAATCCGAGATTAAATTTTCCATAATTAAATCCTATGTTAATGACTTCGCATTAAAACTTATTGGTGTTTATCGCGTAAATCGATGCGATATCGGAATATGCATTGTTATCGTAAATGAAGGTTTTTCAAGCAATAAACGGTTTATAGCGATTATTACAGCGATTACATCCGATAATTTGGAATTTGCAGCTTTTCGAGAGATTTGAGAGCCGAAGTGTTACGCGAATGCTGCTGACGAACACCGTTCAAATTACAGGACACGTTCACCGACGTTCCGCGTAATACGACGCATGAGAGTGGTATAATATTGATTAGTAATTACAGCACGTAGAATCAGGGCGTAGCTTGGATAGGCGCGGATTGTCGGTTGGTATATGGACCACTTGTTGGCGCCGCACCATCGTGCTTCGAATTCAAGACCAAGTAACATCAGAAGAACAACTTACGCGACGCAAACTCGCCCTTGGCCAAGTCGTTATCGGGATTTTCGTACACCGACTGCAAAAAACTACATTCTCGAAATTTCAATTAAATAAAACATATTTTACGTGCAGAGCGAAATATCGTATTTGCGAAGGAATTGTATAACATTCATACCAAAAAATTATATTTTAACGAAACTCTTGCAATAAATAATTTTAGGTGAAAATCGATCAAGAATATTTAACACAAATAAATACCAATTTGATCAGAGCTAGTCTTGGTATCTATGATACTATTTTTTTACAAATTCTAATTCAAGCAATTGCGCGATTATTTATCGATCTTGAAATATAGTCACATTGTCAGATATCGAAAAAACAACGCCAATTCCTCGAGATAAATTACTTTTAACTTTCATGTCAAAATGTAAAGCATTCATTTCTGCATAAACTAAATTTAAGTCAAATTTGGTACATCTTGAGTTAAATTGTTTAACTCTATTGTTTTAAGCAAATTATCATTAAGTAGAATCTACGACATTGACAACTTATATAGAAAAATGATTATATTATATAGAAATGAAAAATAAAAATAAAAACAACTCAAATTTTAGGTATAATTTGACATTATGAATTTAACATATAGATTAAAAAGATTCTAATAAGATGCATTTATATTTCTTTTGTACATAATGCGTCAGACTCTAATAAATCATACGTCTTATTCTTCTTGCTATTTTTTTATGATTAGTTATTTTTATTGCATCTTCAATATAAACAAAGAATTAAATAGCTTTCTCAATTATCATAAAATCATGTAGAATGAGTCCATCTAATTTTCTCCAAAAGTTCATTAACTCAAATTTCTATATAACTATAAATCATGAAATGTCAGCGAATGAGCCTGCCGCGAGCACCTGAGCCAAGGAAACCTCTCTGGCAATCTCTCTGATGCTCATAGAAGTATATAAGCGCATACTACGTCCGAAAGGACGACAATGCTGCAACTGGAAACGATGACTCATTCTGTCGCACGGAAGCAATTTGTCAAAGCTTTCGTTGGCGTCGCCCAAGAAGGAACAAACGGTCCTTCCAAAGAAACACTTTACGAATGCAACAGGCGATATGAAACTACGTACTATATTTACGTAGGCCTACAACATGTAAAATGTGAACTTGCGCGCTCGTAGATGTTAGAGATTCAAGGCTCTTTCGCGCTCTCAGTCTCTCTTTCCCTCTTTCTCTCTTTCCCTCGCTCTATGCTGCTCGACCTCACTCTGATAGTATGGTAGCAACTGGTGGTTGCACCGGCGTGTCGTGCCAGCGACACCACTTGCATCGTTTCGTTCCGTTTGTTCTCAAATAGAGAGAAAATCCGAGAGGATAAGCGCACAGCCTTGGCTACGATCCAAGGCCGGTCTTGTCGAATTCTGTGGCTACCACCGCCATTGCGGTGTAAGGCTGCACGTCGTTGTCCATACGGTGGTTCGACCAATTTATTCGCTCGAACGAGAAAGAGAACCTGGCATAAGATATAGTCTATTTGAAAAATGAGATTCACTTCGCAACGACGAACCGTTCAGAGATCGTCGTTCAAATAAGGAGAGAAGAAGAGAACGCCAGAATACATAAAATGTGTCACTAACAAACATAAATGTAATTCTAGTTTCAAGTAAACTAATATATGTATAGATGTATAACACGGAATAACAGTGAATAATTGAAATAATAGAATGCATATGGCAATAATTCTCTCGTATCTTCTGCATAGAGTTGCGAATGAAGATATCTCCGATTACATATCGTAGATAGGTGAAGGCACTACGAATTCCATGCCTCTTATCCTCCCGAAAAGGCTTCCTCTATACATACATAAATGATGTGGATTCTCGAAAGGGCCACTCGCGGTCTACAGCCAACGTTTCGCCATCGGCGCTCTGTGGCCCTTCTCTGCTTGGCCCCCGGGCCGACTCAGGACCACATCAATAATGCACCGGCTGTAAGAACGCACTAAACATCCACGATCTGCCATTAGTATTCCCCGAGGATCCCAAATGGTGTATCAGTGTCCCACGGACCCTACCCGTTTTTCCCACTCTGTGCCTCGATCTCGGTCCCGCAGAACAATGTATTTTAATAATGCCCTTCAGTTGCGCCTCTCCCGACTCGTAAATACGTTTCTCTTGTAGTCTCGCAGCATTTATCATGTATTCGAACGCCTGACGTAGAGTTATAACAAGCAAGAGACTCCTTTTATTCCTTTATAAGGACATATAATGATTTTCATTATTCGAAATATGAAAATAATAAGCCGCATAACAATGTAGCATACTGAATAAAGATGCACGTGTATACATGTATACACACCTACACATACCCATATATATATATATATATATAAAATTATATTTCACGTACCCGCGTGGGAACATTTTAGAGGAAGAATCCCGTAAACAAATTTCCTTGGCACGTTTCTGTAGGGATCTTTATTTAACGAATGGATTAAGCGACAGCGAGGTAAACAGCATCGTAGCTCTGTCTTTATTACCACTTACTTTTGCCAGTCATAGAGCATCACGCCTACCTTTTCACCCCACTGTGCCTCACGTTTACATTATTCCAATGCAATATTTGCAGACTAAGTTTATTCGATAATTTATGGCGACATGAAATTTAATAAGGAAAAGTAATGATGATTTTAATAACTGCAAATCTAATCGCGAATATCCAGTTCTTGCAACTAAAGTATTACATCTGTATGTCTATTCTTGCAACACTGATGTTACGTCACTGCTTCAACACTGATGTCACTGCAGGATTTCATCAAAAATTTTTTCCCGCTGTTACCGTTTGCTAAAATAATAAAACTTGGCAGCGAGGACATTTTTATCAGAGAGTATTGCACATATTTCGCTGGAGAGAAGACAGAATTTTGTAACTGCTGTCGCGAAACGTACCTGATATACTTTCCGTGAAACGCGAACTTTCTCACTGTTCTCCCAGTTGGCGCTACATGAAACAGCAATGGGAATTTTACCCTGGACAGCGGACCGAAGACAAATCGTACGTCTGTCTGACAAATGGAAAAATGCAGCTTTCGATATCGTCGTAGGACAGCAACGATTCCAATCGGACCTCAAATTGAATTGAGGAAAAAATCAATAGGAAATGTAGTCGAAAACGACAAATGACTCGTTTAATTTTAGATATCAAGATAAAGTGTCTCCAACTTAAACTTGACCCACTTCTGTTTCCTTCACTCAGGCGGAGACATTTATATCAGCTTTCCTATTTATCTATTTAAAACCGGTTTTGCGAGGTAATTTAATTTTCTAAAAGTTACTCTTATTTGCGTTATTTTGATTGAGTAATGTTCTATAAAAAGAAAAAAAAACATCAACCAGGAATAAATGGATCATTAAGGGATCATTTTTCTGCTGGACGTGGCGAATTATTTGCGTAACGCGATAATAGCGAGGAACATAAACGCCGGACGCGGGGCTAGAAGGGGTCTAGGAAGCAATTACTCACGTCCGATTGAATTATTTACCGATCGATAATCGGAATACTACGACGCAGCCGGTGCCCGCAAAGAAGGGCACCCTAGAAAGTTGCCGATGCCGGATTATTAAATTCCTTAAGACCCCATTGCGAATACCTAGTCGAGAATCGATACATTCACTGAATATCTCAGACACGAAGAACGCCACCCTCCGGCCATCCAGGACGGATGTGAACGGAAGCAAACTGCTACGAAATATGTCTTCCTTTTCTCTTTTTCGACATCGCACAAACAACTTTCGTCAGCCGTCGTCCCTGAGACTTTAATTTAATAATTCTCGACGTCGGGTTCGTCTCTCGCGCGCACATTCGCCGAGCGATTTCAAATACGCATCAGAAAATTAGCCGAGAAATATCATTGGGGATTAACAAAATGTTATCACTCCATACAAATTTATTCTGCCCGAAATTATCTCACATGTAACGGAGCATATCGAGGCAGTCAATGTGCTGTATAATTAAATCTACATCGTCAATAAACGTATAGATGGACGGTCAAATACGTGTGCTGCAGTAACAACGTTCTATTAATTCGGCCCGCGTTACATGCATACATGCAGCTCAAAAAGATCGCATTCGTCAATAATCTAGCCTTATTACGCGAAGAGACGTCTCACTGCGAACATCCGAATATGTCGTTCGATCAAATCGTCAAGAGGGTTTCTCAAAGTCATGCCCAGGGCGATCCGCAATATAGCGCGCGGACTCTCTTTGCACTTTCGCACAGTGAATATCCGTTCCATTGTCGTCGAGAGCGAAGCTTTGATCGAAAACACCCGAGGGTGAGTCAAGGCGTTCGAGAAGCCTCTTCCGTGATAGCAGGAGTGGTAGAAAATACAGCGCCTCAAGCTGGCAATATTGTATAGAATGACGTAATCAACGTGCTTGGTTCTCAATAATACTTAAACGGAAATTTAATGAAGTCGACTTTTGACGCATTTTCTTCAACTTGTTGCTACGATACACGTTTCGTATAATTTACTACGTAATTACAAACTTTCATCGCGAACTTTTTTTTTTCAACTACGAGCGCAAAAAAGAAGTGTAGAAGTTTTCAATAAGCCAACGTAACAAGTGGCTTAATCTTCACTGACGTTCCATTATTCTGTACATATAAAAACATCCTCGCGCGTGAAATACGGAATCTCATAAGTACTCGCGATATTATGCCTCATACTTTTTTAACGATGCGAATACAGAAATAAACAGGTTATCATCGTAAGAAGAAAATCTCCGGGGACTCGACAGCCTTGCGAAAAAGTTGGTATACTTCCGACGCGCGATCTTCTACCGAGAAATATTGCTACTCTGGTTCCTGATTCTCAGGCTTATTACCACGCGCATCTACCGAGACGCCGAACACGATATCCGAAATTGGATAAGAGAAAACACAGATAAACATGAGGAATCGTTTAACATTCTCCATATCATCATCATTTCAATTGTTCCTCGCCATCGCCGTCGTTCCCAAATTACTGTCAGCGATTTGAAATGCTAAGTTGCAGTAAACGCATTCCAACGATATTTATGTTCTCGGTTGTCCTCGTTCGAAATTGCTTCGCTTAAGCAATTCGTCGAATACTTCACTTGTATTTCGAATAGTGATGTTGTTTGTAATAATAAAGTAGTCATAAAATTATTTAATTTTGGTTACGCATTCTTCTCAATTCATATAAAAGAAAACAATTTTTTTGAAAATATTTAAATTTCTTAAAAATCTCTTTTATAGTCCGTAAACATCTCAACCCTTATATATATATATATATATATATATATATATATATATATATATACACACACGAGTCCATGTACTGGATTAAATTTTCCATCAATTTACAAGTATAAAAATTAATACATATATATATTTTTTATATATATATTTTAACAGCTTTAGAAAGTATTTATAAAGTTATGTATTAAAAAAAGACAGACTATTATTTAGGAAAGTACCCCTAGTATTTCAAAGAAAAGAAATGCACAAGACTGATATATATTTTAAAGATTAATATCACCTTCCTAAAAAGAAGAAGCAATTTGTAAAAGTCGTCATGTGGAATAATTAAGCAATATAACTTTTAACGAAATCTTACGAAGGTATAAAGATGGCAAAATCAAAGCGGCAACGTATTTCGATATCCTGTCAGCGGCTTTGACTTTGTCCAACATGTTACAAAGAGAAAGCAAGAACGAGAAGGGGGGGGAGGCGGCGAGGAGGAGAGAGAGTAAAGAGAAAAGTTTTGACGTCGTAGTCGGCAAATCAAATGGCCGTGGGTGAAAAGGCGCCGGAAAGGAGAGATCGGTGTAACGAACTTCGCTAACGGGATTAACAGCCTAAATCCTTTCCCCGGTCCCTTCCTTAGTGCGTCTAGGTAGTCGTAGGGTTAAGGTTTAATTACACGGCTTCATCCTTTAAGCTCAACGATTCGTAGATGGATCGATGAAATTTCATACGTGACGGGTGTGGCATAAATGTAATAAATGCCACTTTGTAGACACGTATGTGCGCGATAATATATAATGCATTTTTTCCCAGAAAGCGTTAGACAAACTATCATATGTTAACGCAACGTTGCACGAGTTAATGTCGTGTACTTTACATGTTATAATGCAAAGAAAACGATGGCTGTACAAAATGAAAGTCAAAGGTTACACGAATTGCGATCTGGGAACGACATTCTGGTCGCGACAAACCACGTCGTAAAGCCGAGCTAACTCAGTTTGCTCCAGTACACGTTCGTGGGAGGGTTCGATGGTGGGCAGCGCGCGTACGGTATAAGGTACACCCTTGATTGTGGTATTCATGCGCGATTAACTCGGCCGAAACTCAAACTACCATAGGATTTGACGGTGGACTCTGTTGTAGATGGGTGTGACCCGAGAATCGGGTGTTCGGCCAAAGAGTATCGCCAAGTTCAGTACCGATAATGGAATCGAGTCTGATCGCGGCTGACCGTGGTGCTCTTGATCCGAGAACCGAGAGAGAGTAAGAGGTCGCCGGTAAAAGCGAACGGTGTGTGCGCGCGCGATACGTTCCATTAAAACTTAAAATTAATTCCGGCCCAACGACGACGGGCGACGACGGTGGGCGATGACGAGCAGAAGCGGAGAGACGACCGGCGCGTCAACGCCGCGCCAACTCCATCGCGTTCACGTATATCCAATCCAACTACACAAATTCCCTCTAAAACCCACCGCTTTCGGAAACCCCGACGTCACCGTCATCGTCGCACGCTGCCGAAACCGCCGTTGCCGTCTATACACGTACATAAGAGGGATGTAACAATGCAATTACGCGTCGCGTAAGCCGGCGACGAAATTACGCTTTAATCCACGTGGCGGGCGCGACGGTATTCTCGGCGTTCTCGGTCGAAACAACCCTTCGGTTTCGCCTACGTGGATTTCTCTACCTCCTCGCCAACGAAATCGTTCGCCTCGCTGCGTGACGTGCGAGCATATTCTTCCATCCGCCACACCGCCCGTCTCTACCATCGCTATCCACGAATTTCGCGGACCAGTCTCCACGACGTACAATTGTATTCGACCGTGATACCGTAACGAAGCTAATTCACCATCGTTACAACACTGTTCGGCCGTCGACGATTTCGCCTCGGGGCGTTGCGTAGCAAAGGACTGCTGCATTCCGCGTGCCGGTATCGTTCATCAAAGGAAAAAACGACACGCTGAAACACGTTGCAGGCGAGTATGTGCATCGAAGAGATCCGGAGAAACGAACGTTACTCGCGAGGCTCGTAAAAACGGTACTTTGATCAACCGTCGAAATGCACGGAAAAGATTACGTGATGTACGTAGCAATGGATCACGAAAGGATATCAGAATAAATGTTACAGTCAGACCGCAATATTTTCCAACGATAAAATTGAATAGTTGAATAAAAACGCTAAGACAACAATAATAGGTAATTTAAACTTCCATACAATTGGTAAACAAGATTTATTATTAATTTTGAGTAATATAAACGCCTCCCGTTATCATACAAGCTCCATCATAATTAAACCTACATTTGATACCCATAAATATCCCATTTTAATATAAAAAGGTAAATATACGAAATCTATTATTAACCAAAGTATGTGCGTATGGAAGTTAATATATTTTCATTATATATTAATGGAATGTTACTGTTAAACTAAGGGCAGAAAGAGAAATATCGAATACTGAACAAATATATTTCCGAAAAATTTTATATGTGCATCCCGCTTTGATATTCCTCACAGCGTCAAACCACTTGCGTAATTAATCATGGTTATAATGAATTCGGCAGCAATGCAGCCAATATGTAACGAATGCAAGCCTCTCTCAAAGGTAGCTATTGTGCGATCGGAAAATATTGTGCGAAATATACCAAAGGTTGTTATTTGAATTTTGTTTTCAATGAAATTTTAGGCAGAGGCAAATAAATCCATTAAATAAAATTCAAGGAGAAAAGCAAGAGTATAATATCGTTACGATTATATTTTTCTATTTGCAACCCACACAAAGGCTACGTTCGAAAACGTCACTCGGATGCCTTCGATACCTCGGATTCATCATCTGTCCTTGTTTAGCATTAAATGTTAAACAAGAATAGATAATGAATCCGAGGTATCGAAGGCATTCGAGCGACGTTTCCGAATGCAGCCAGAGATAATTTACAATTCTTTGCAAATCATAAGGTGTAATCGGCAAAATATATATTTAATCGCTATTAATCTCATTGTGAAAACAAAGCTGAAAGTATGATTGCATCTGTATAATTAATTTCAAATATTCCATAGACTGCAGTCTTTTGTGAAATAAGTTATTTTCAATATCGACGACATGAACAATCGGCGGGATAATTTCGACCGCAATTAATCAGGTGGCAACCCTTTTATCATGTCGAGGAACAATTAACGCCATCCGCGATAGAAATGGTAGTCGGTAATAAACAGACGGCCCATACTCGTGCGCATGTTGACGCGCGTCCGTTCAAGTGAATTTACATGATCCACCTTTGATAATTGCCTTGGATGAATACGTTGAATAAACGAGTTTTTGTACGAAAGGGTAACATCAGAAATATTCCACAAAATGCATTTCAATGTATCTCCGGACATTTACGACCTAATGAATGCATAAAATGGCCAACGTTCCGATTATTAATTGCGAATAACAAGATGGATATGTTAAGCCAATTAGAAATCTCTTTGATGCACTCTTTGATATTAAAATTATTTACTATATATCCGCAAAATATTTTACTTTTATTCTTTTGTCTGATGTCACAAGGTTGATTACATAGACAAGTTTTAAAGCAAATATAATTTTACTGTCAGTTGGTTTAATGGAAGCTATTTCCCACAAAAAAGGCACAACTTCAGTTCCACATATATATGTATAATTCACTTAAGAGAATAATCATTAAATTCTGCAATTACAGCTGTAACGTCGGTGTGTGCAGATGCATGTATTTCTTTTTTCCTCTTCCTTTGTACATTATTGGAACGGTAGGCGCAGTGTGTATCGCAATTAGCACTTGATGGATTTACGCTAATGGAATCCTTCGTTAATTCCATCCTCGCTAAACGCGCGGCAGCTCTGCGTTTGAAGTAAAGGAAAAATACTTAACGAATATATTTCCTGAAGGCTCTCACTCCCTCGTCTTTACTGGTTATTTCGTAAACTGCGAAACAAGCTGTAATGCCTCGTTCTATTGCGTCACGGTACGGTCTCAACTTTTAATATATTTTTCATTAATTTATTTCCCTGCTGCTCGTTATTACAATTCAGACGCCGTAGGTTCAGCGTAATGGAAAAATGTCCCCCCCCCGGTTCGCAGCAGGGTAGTACCTGCCGACGTAATTGCAGCTGCCCCGCGTTAACGAAGTCCCCTAAGTTGGCACAATTAACACGTAATAGTAGTACGCCTTTCCTTCTACCCCGGTATCGCAATTGAATGATCTAACTAGTTTCAATTAGGATAAAATATTTATTGGAATACATCCAATATTTACTAGAGAGTCATCACGTGGATCGCTACGCGCTTGCAATTACAATTTTTATGATTGTACATATATATACCGTGTATCGTTAACTATAACGTGTATTTTTTAGAGATCTCCAAGATTCAACGCATATTTGATTGAACACTGCAGGAAATTTCGTTATACAACCATAATGGATAAGGACAATTCATTGCTCGAATCGACTTTCTGTCTTTTACGTGCATGATATGGAACTTTATATACATCGTAGAAATATGCAACGAGATACGTAGCATACAAAACACATATTCGTGTTTCATGATCATTTTTCGTAAACTACTCTATGTAATTTAACCTTCTCTTTATAGAATCTGGGTCTATTTCAGTGAAAACTTTTCGACGACGAAATTTTAATCAAAATATTTCATATACGTTTCATATTATTTTACATCCCTGACAGGGGGAACAATTTTTTGATCGGAAGATCGGCAGTCTGATTAAAATTTAATATTTGGTACAGAATCAATGCAGTATCGTGTTTCCCGTACCCGCCCGCCATTCCACACGCTGATAGACCGTATGAAAAACGCGGGCATTCAATTTAATGCGTATGCATATGAATCATTTAACGAATGCGTGATAATTAAATTTCGTGGAGCGAATCTTGAAATGTATGCACGCATTTAATTCTGTTGAAAATCTGACGCACACACATCGATTAGCCTAAAAAATTGATGGAGTCACGCATGTAATTACACTTGCAAAATAGAATCCGTTTTCGATACTTGAGTAGAGCGTTAAAAAATTACAATTCTCGATTAACCTTAGGTATCAAAAACCAAATTAATTCTAGAACACGCACATAGAGCTCCCGAACTCAATCGAAATTTCACTTGCTCCGTATATGAAGAAAAGAAAGAAAGTTTTATATAACTTAATATTGTAATATAAAACTTTTTGGCATTACAACCCCCATGTAGATATATTCCCAAATCTCAGAGTTTCATAAAAAATACAAGTCTGAAAGTATTGACCTAAATTAAAGTTACAGCCTATCAAAGTTACAGTAGGGCTTCCAGATCATAATGTGTGTTTCCAAAATTTTTCGGAAGCTGTGTGTTCTAGAATTAAGAATATATTTGTTTTTGTCTTCAGATCGAGATCTAAATAGTATTCTCAAGCTATGAATAATTCAGATTCATGAGTTCTTTTTATAAATTAAACTTAGGAACTATAAATAAACAACGAAATTTTATTTTTCGTTTCATAAATTTCATAAACAGGACAATATAATTTAAAGCTGTCTAAAGTTGAATATTAAAAGTTGCGAAACAAGATAACAGCCAATCGAAATATTCGCTTAAATCAGATTGGCTTTGAATTTATTGTATTTAGAATATATATAATTACGAGCGATCTTAGGAATATATTATATATGTAATCTTATGTATATGAAACCATGACGGACGAGTACTGTTCCAGGGAAGGAAACTTTCGAGTTTGAACAATTAAGACGATAACGCAGCAACGTAGCGGCTTCCCATTGCGTTTCAGTCCTCTTCGGCGTTCCGTAACGATACCTTGGGGCAAAGTTACCATCACTTCGAGCCGTCTATGGGTTAATCCGGCAGTCCGCCATTTGGACCGTAAAGGCATAAAGCTTTCTTGTCTTGAAGCGAAGACCCGTTCGAAGACCCTTTCGAATCCCAATGGCATAAAGGATGCAGCCGCGCGTAATACACAAATTGCTATCTTCAAAACGGAACTGGTAATTTTACATGCATCGAAATTGACATGCATTGAATTTCATGGTAGAAAGAATAAATATCTAATTAATATTAATATACAAACTAAAATAAATTATTAAAATCCATTCAGTAATGATAAATTTTAAAGACATGACGTGGAAAGGAATCGTTACAAGTTTAGAACAAGTTGTGCGTTATATATCGTTATATTGACGATTACGTGCCAAGTATAGACAGGCGTATTATCGTAACGATAATACTGCGCACGAGTTTCAATGGCCGCTACTTTTGATACATTTTAACGCTACGTGTGTAACGTGGTGCTAATAAAAATTATATTATCCATGACCTCTGACATAACGTACTCGTCTCTTGGATAGTGTTCGCGTGCGAGACAATGTACGTCAAAAAAAGGCACGCTCTATCACGCGATCGGGCACACCGATCCACGTGTTCAACACTGTCAGGCCGAGCTCTCGAACTCCTTGTTAAAACTTTGCCCTCGCCTCTTTCCTTTCCTTCTTGCACACCCTTCCTCTCTTCTCCTCTTTTAATGCTGCCGTCTCTCAGGTCGATAATCGTCGAGCACCGATCACGGCGAGCGAGATATAAATGTCCTTCTTTATCGGGCTCTCGAAATCCCCAGCAGCTCCCGTCGTGTCTCGCGATACTTCCCACCGCCCTTATCCTCTCCCCCACCCTTTTCTTTCTTTCGTACCCGTCCAAAACTTAATACCCTCGACTCTGAAAGGCTTAATCTCTCCGCTATTACTCGTTCTTTTCCCTCGTCATCCATTAAAGCGAGCCAGGACGGCTCTCCCATCTCCCGACGGACGTTCGAGAGGAGGCTGATATCCGGAATCGATGAAACTAATATATCCGCGGAATCAGTCACTGTACGCGTGTGCGTCAGCGTCGATGGTAACAGCCCGCAATGAACCGGGGGGGCGGGATGAAGTGGAAGAAAAAGTGAGAAATGGAGCAAGCAGGAAATCGAGAAACGAGAGGAAGGACATGGAGACGGGGGGATAAAGAGGTATTAAGGAATTGAATCGCTTGCGGTGCCGCGCCGTCGGACGGAAGTCGCGTAGTTTCAAGGTATCGCCTTCACTGCGTTCCGGCTATCGCTCATGACACGCCTCGCTGAACGAGACCACCACGATCTCCGCCCCCGTCTTCACTTCTCTTTCCTGTGCGTTCACGAAGAACACCGTCGACATATTGGACGGATAGCAGCAAGCTTCGTAGCTTGCCGCGGGGCTCTTCCGTGTTGCGGTCATCCATCACGTCGTCATTACGGCGTAGTTGGCTACGTTCGACGGCGTTCGATGCCTCGGGCTTCACGCCCGATCGGCGCGAAGAAAGCCTTTTTCCTATCCTCGCCTTCGGAGGGGGTGCTTTTTCTTTATTACGCTACGAAAAGCGCACGTGGAAACTGTACAGGCTAGTAATGATCCGTCGATACTAAACTGCAATCCAATGAATTAACACTAAAAGGTCTAGGTTCTTTCCCGCGCTTTTAACTCACCGTCCAATCTGCTTTGGCATTATTTTACGTCGTGAATACAAGCTATTGAGATAAAGGATCGAACTACCGACCACTGGTGTTGACGTACAGTGTTGAATGGACACACAAATCTCAGAACTAGAAACCGTATCACGAGCTACGTACGTGACGGAGCTCTCCCGCGAGTTTCTATCGTGGGAGATCATAGTCGAATCACAACGATAGAATGTGCCAATCTCGACGCTCCCATGGGTGACGGCGTCGTGGCGTCTTTCATTTAAAGCATAACGCAAACGCTCGCCGAACGATCGGGCATGAACGCGATAAAGAGAAATCCTGGCGTTATTCTCCTCTCTCATCTTACTCTCGCGACTGTTGAAACTGTTGTAAAAGAGAAGTATTATTATCCGGGGAAATCTGGCGATATTCCCTCGAGATGTCAGATCGGTCACGTTCGGATGGAAACGCGGCGAAAGTTTCTCCACCCCTCAAGAAGATGACCGAGAAAGGGACAACACGAAAGCACGAAAAGGAGGAAAAAAAACAGATAATCCACATTCTCGCTTTGCATCAATCGTAAGACGAAGAGGAATAAAAGCAAACCTTCGCCGGAGATGAGAGTGAGAGAGAGAGAGAGAGAGAGAGAGAGAGAGAGAACTTAAAGATGACGAGGAGGGTAGTCCGGCAGAAGCGCGCACGACGTTGACGGAGGATTATCTCCGCGAACGTCTTTGAGAAAAGGTCGAAGGTGGGAGGGTGAACGCGGACAGGGCGGCGAT
>NW_012130103.1:1200790-1202085 GCF_000143395.1 Atta cephalotes | reverse complement strand
AGAGAGAGAGAGAGAGAGAGAGAGAGAGAGAGAGAGAGAGAGAGAGAGAGAGACTTAAAGATGACGAGAGGGTATCCGGGCAGAAGCGCGCACGACGTTGACGGAGGATTATCTCCGCGAACGTCTTTGAGAAAAGGTCGAAGGTGGGAGGGTGAACGCGGACAGGGCGGCGATCGATAAGGTTATTTTCAAAACGTTCATTATTAGCGCGCAGTAGTAATATCGCAAACGTGCGCGACGGAGAACTTTATAAACGCGATATACACGGTGTATATCATGTGCAGGCAAGAGTAATGAAGAGAATCCGTACTCCGCACCCGCCCACCCTTCGTCGGTCTTTGTTTCTTAATCCGAAGATAAAACAGGGACACGACTGCATGCGCGAGTGAAATGGAGCGAACATCAAGATAAAGTAGCTCGTATTTCCTTAGAGTAAGAAGGATCGAATGCGCTATAAAATCCAGCCGGAGTCGGAAGCGCGGAGGCGAAACGGTTCTTCCTCCTTCGAGAGGCATTGCGAAGGTTACTACGACGAAAACCGGACCATTTCAGCTGGTCAGACGAATGGAGATTTAAATTCCGCTTTATTTTTCAGAAACACGTCTGTACCCTATGGAAAAGTCTTCGACGACGAAAAAGGAAAAAGAAACTTTATTAGCTATCATTTTTAATTTTTATTATAAATATTATTACTAGAACATTTTTAATATCGTGAGAGGTTAATTAATTGATTGATTGAACGTTTATTTCAGTTCTAAGGCAAGCCCTCTAAGAACTTTAGATACAAGACAGAACAGTGAGCAACGCAGCAAAGTATAAAAAAAATCAAAAGAAAACATGAAAAGAAGTAGAAGTTATAATCATAAATGAAATGAGCAACTATAAGTAATAATAAAAGTAACAAAAATAATGATACTAATAATGATACTGATAATGATAATTAAGACAGTCATAATAAATTGATAGATAGAACGTGTGATTGATTATACACATTAGATCACATTAGAGAGACAGATCGATAGATAAAGCATTTAGTATGATTATAGGGCCCTCCAAGAACCAACATAAGAATACCAACGCTAAAATAATGAGAAAATAAAATTAGAGATAAATTTTGAACAAGATATACAAGATAAGAAAACAGTAAGAATACAATACAAGCACAGGATAATTATAACACGAGAGAGGATAAAATAACAAAGATTATGAAATTTAAAGAGAAGAGAAAAACAATATGAAATAAAAAGAAAAAAACTAATGCAGAAGAAACCACGCAAAGAGAGAAAGAGAGAGAG
>NW_012130103.1:1195884-1200078 GCF_000143395.1 Atta cephalotes | reverse complement strand
GAGAGAGAGAGAGAGAAAACGAGTTCAAAAACAATTTGTACAAATTAAAATAAATAAAAAAAAGACCCCCACACTAATTATACGGAAAATTGGATTTTCCGGTAAAGTAACTTCAGGTTAACAAAAGATGTAAAACACAAAGCTCAATAATAGATAATTTTTTAGCTATATGTATCAAAGGTGTAAAACAGAACATCTTTGATACATCATAATTCAAGAATTATCCCTTATTAAGCCTTTTGAATTACATTTTTTATTTACCATATTAAAAGCTACAACATACGCGCGTGAAACGAACTCATTTCACCAGGATTCAATTTTCTATATAATATAATTAGTGCGAGTCTTTTAGAGCGAGTGCAGTGTTAAACAAATAATTGAGTAACAAAACGTTAATCGTACATATAAAAAAATAGATGGTTGCACATTACATAGAAGAGTGATCTCGAAAATATCGAAATAAATATTTAAAAGAGAAATTAATGGATTGTAAAAAGAAGGAATTACGAATGAAAATATAAATCTTTAAATTTTATTCGAATCAAATATATCATTCACAGAACATAAATAAAAAAAATATGATTCTGATGTAGTCACACATGGATTAGTCAAAGTCAAATTATCGTGATTGAAAGAACATAAATGTTTAGGCAAAAGCTATTAAAATATTAAAAATTCAGCAAACGTGCATTTTTGCGATGCATTTTTGTAGTTCGCTTACGCCCCCTCCCTCCCCCTCCAATTAAATTATGCATGAACAACGCCGTCACGAAAGCATGGAGTACGTGACTTACAATAATTAGTACAAACAATTGGCGTCGTTTGCCGGTGCGCCTAACGGCACGTGGTGCATTCACGCGACAAACACGAGCACCGGGCGCCAATCGCAAGCCTATTGGATTCGAAGCTGCCGCGTAAACGCAGCCTAATAAAGTTTAGATACCCATGCAAAATATCAATCAGATTCGTCACGTCGCATCGCGTCGAACGTGCTCTCGGACAGCAATGCAAAATGAAAATGGATGGGCGTAGGGCACAATCCAGCCACCGGGGAAAACAATGCCGTTGCTCTCGCACAGACGAGCGAATTTTAGTACCGTCTTTGTAGACCTTCCTTTGTTCTCGCATTAAGCTACTGGGAATACCGCACCCGGAGCAACGAGGAGACACGAGGGCGGCTGAACTGGGAGCATTCATAGTTGTAAAAAAAAAATAAACATCGCGAGATGTAAAGAGAGATATTGTGTTGCGACCTCGGTCGTGAGTATGCGTTATCAAACATTTATTCGCGCGCGTTGAAAGGTCAGTTTTGTGTTTCCGTTGCATATTTGCGCGTATGCATTTCCTCCAGCGTAGAATTATTGAAGGATGCAATTTCATTGAAAAATCTGCGAAAGGTATTTAGTTTATCTCTCTCTCTTTATATGTGTGTGTATATATATATATATATATATGTACAACTGTCATATTCTTTAAAAATGATAAAACCTTCGCGTACGTAGTAAAATTGTGCCGTATGTTTCGAGAGAGAATACATAAGATACTTACTGAACTCGATTCGGTGATACGTCACTGCAATTATGGTTGGCCACTCTTTCCGCATTGACCGTCTGGCTGCGACTTCCGGCCAGGTGGGCGAAACTTGTTTCTATTTTTACGTGCCGTGCATCGAGCTCGTATGCGCATTGTCGCTTCGAACGGCACGAAATATCGAGTATCACTCTCTCTCTGTGCGCCATCCGCGTTTCGTTTTTGATGGAACGTACGTCAACGGTAACAATGGAGAATAAAAGAACATGTGCAGTTTTGCATGTTGTAGTACTTTTGATGTTTATTCGGTATTCCGAATGATGGAAGACTATATGTCGGATCGAGTTAATTTAGCATAGCCTAGAAATATAATGGTAATGTATTACATTATCTTCGTGTCGAAAATTTTTTAATTCGCTAATACTCCGTATTATTCCACCATCTCATGGATTCATCATCATGAATTCGTGTAAATGTATCCTAGCGCGCGTCAAATATTATAATACAGACAACATCGAAGCAGCAAAATTCTAGAACGTTTACGTGCAAGTACATGAGCTACCGCTATAATGATACTGCCAGTTATGTAAGAGTAATGCGATTAATAAGCACGGATGGATTACGATGCGATCCTACACGAGCACCGACCGTTAATCATTATAACGAGGGTGTGTTTCCCGAATTAATTACTAGAATTTCAGTTTCTCAATATCGCTTACAAAGATTAAACAAGAATACTCATGAGAACAATCGTGACAATGCGAAAGGCAACGAAAAATTTGGATATCTACAAATCCTTGGTTATATTTGCGTTTTCAATGAATCATTTAATTATTAACCATTACTTTAGAATTCAACAAACAGTTTATATATTAATCAATATGATTATTTATCTAGATTATAAATAATCGCGAAAGGCAAACAAAGTGTTTTCCTGTTTATTTTATATTCATGAATAAATAATCGATTTATTTCGGAAAATGCGTTATTACGTATATAGGTGTGGCCATGTAAATTAACGTTAATATATATTAACAATTCACGTAATAAACATTTCAGCGAAGCTAATCCTGTTATTTGGAGATATAGATGGAAGAAGTTTGAAATTTTCGACGCGGATGGATGAATATCCGTAAAGGCTTATTTCCGTGCGTTTGTCAGATACGTGTTTGCGGTTGATGACGTCACGTCTCGTATGGGGATAACGGTATGCCGAGACTCTGAAGGGGAATACCGATGTGCTGCGGTCAGTAGTCACGTTCGCCCTTAATATTACACCCTTAAGTTCACGGGCCGCACGCTCACAATTAAGAGCGCCCTCGGCTAAGTCAAAATCGTCTCACGTGCTTGATTTCTAGAGAAAACCTTCGAGCCCCGTTCGTGAAAAAGGATAGGATTATTGACGATCGCATTAATATAGATCGATTTCCGTTGCCAAAGAGTATGCTCTTTCTAATTAATGACATTATCGATTTTACTGTAAAATTGCCATTTACGATGAGGCATGAATGATTAATTAGTGCTCGATATTCCGTAAAATCACATTATAATACGATTAAATCATTAAATTATTTATTAAAGGGCGAATTGGCGTAAAATTAGAGAGAAAGAAATTAATAATGAATTACGCGCGCCGAAGATACGAATCGACGTAGGAGATATACTACTTAAGTTTAATATATTATAGACTTATATGGAGCAATGCGTATATACAAGTGCGTACAACATAAAGAATTAATTAATACTTAATAGAAAAATATAAAAACTCGTTTTTTATGGAGAGTATCTTAAGTAATTTTCATAAGAGATTATTACTCTGTAAATTTTGTACCTCAAATATCGATATTTAATAATCTAGCGATACCATCGCTCACAGTATTCTATTGATACTAATAGTATTCTCAATATCAAGGAAAAAGAGATAGAGAGAGAAAGAGGAAGAGGATGGGAGAGAGAAAGAAAGATATTATAGATAAAGGTAATTGCTCTCGCGCGTTTTCACTTTCGATCCTTGTCAAATCGACAACGCGAAAACGATCGAGTTTTACATCCACGTGCGATTCCACGTGCAATTCCCATCGAGAGAATAGTTCGAGCCCTATTTACGGGCCTCTGAGACGTGCACTTTATTAAATCGCGAATCATTTAGCACGGTCGTTCAATTAATTCCTACACGCAGCGACGCACCGAGAGAGGATAAACGACATTTCGCTCGTGCCCCCCGTTTCACTAATAAAATCTGAATTTACGATCTTGCACATCACGCGCCGCGTTATCTGGTTTTCCGAACCGCTACGACACAAAATGATGTGTCCTAGTATTGTGCCATAACGTTAAGCGCAACGGGAAAACGCGATAATTGTTTCCAAATGACAACGGTGGCGGTCCGCAAATGACGGTTGTGAATATCGATGCATACACGGGCTACCATCGTAGAGAGTACGTAAATACACATTGCAACTGGCTGCCTGCAAAAGATACGCACTGACCAAACATGCGGTTCTCTGCGTTTACCGGAGAATTAATCGGCTATTTTATATATATATATATATATATATATATATATATAACTACACGACGTAATTAAGTTAGTTGGTTCGGTACGGTAAGTTGCGTCGTCCGTATTTAGGTAAAGGTAAAGTTAGAAACGACGAAGAAGTAATT
>NW_012130103.1:1163633-1195864 GCF_000143395.1 Atta cephalotes | reverse complement strand
TTATTATATATATATATATATATATATATATATATAAAACGTTACAGCCGAATTTAAAGTATTGGGTTGTCCGGAAAGTTCGTGCCGATTTTTGAAGGAAAATTGAAACGCAGAAGATTTAAATTTTAGTATACATTTATTAAATTTAAATCTTTTGCGACACGAACTTTCCGGACAATAATTCGTTATTTTAAGGTCTCTTGCAATAATAATTTCAGTAGAATTCGATTTCTTGTTTTATGAAATATGCTCCGAAATATGTATCCATCATATCAATAATACAATATACAAAATCTTTAATAGAATGTGAATGTACATGAATTTATCATAAAGCTTTAAAGTGCAGACTGAATTCTCAATCGAGGTGTATGGGGTCTCAAAAACTCAGAGAGCATAATTTTTTGCGATAATCTTTTTTGGTTTTATTGTATTTTTCAAGTGTTCTATGCGTGTGATATTAAATTTTGACTATCTTGATAAGCTTTGCCAAACATAAATTTTATTATCGTATTTCAATATTAAAATTTGCACTTTATTTCAAATTTCATCTGAAGAATAAGAGCCCCAGATTGTCCAATTACATAATTAGTATTCCTGCCCTATTAAGGATTAATAATAGATCAAATAAAATATACATGTTTGTAAAAAAAAAATGAACGCAAAGAATATCTTGTTTCTTATTTGATAAAAGAAAATTATACATTTTTTTAGCTTCTCTATTGTCGACTATCGATGCACAACATCTTAAGTCACCGTGTAGCGTGTGCTTACGTATGTATATGACAAACTAGTCGCAGATTTGCTGAAGCCACGTATTTCGGCGAAAGATAGCCGGCGGAGAGGAGGCAGCCAAGTTCTCAGCGGCGTTATCATAACTAACGGCTTCATCTGCATAATTATCCGAGGAAAGTACGTTACTTAGCCGGCAGGCCGTGCTCGCTACAGAGCACCGAGACGCCGGGATTCCGTGGCACCGGTCCGAACCCGGGACGAGAGCCTGTCTCCTCGGGAATGAAACCAATTACTCGGTGACCCCCTCGGGCCAGTACGTTTCCAGAGCGAAAGAGAAAGAGAGATTGACACAGGCGCGGAGGGAGAGAAATTGTGCAGTAACGCGAGAAGGAATGAACGGGCGAGACGTGAAGGAACGTAGCTATATGAAAAAGATTGCGAGTGCGTGCGATCTAAAGTAGAATGAAAAGTTCGCGAGAACACTCGAGGGATTCGGGAAGAATATATTATTGTCATACTGGAAAGAGTTTAATTGCTTTAATTGAGATTCCAGTTGAAAATGGACAAATCAGAATTTTTTGGTTGAATGTATTAAATTGTTGAAATAATTAGAATTCTGATTGATATAGATAATCAATTTCGATTAGAAATTTTTCTCAGTGTGTCAGTTAACTAACTAAAATGTATTAGTCAATTACCGATATAGTAAATGTCCTAGATATTCTACCAATTTGCAATATTTAATGTCTAATGCAAGTATGAATAAATGACTAGCGAATAATCGAAGAATACCTGCAATTTGTGAAGTCTAATCGTCATAAAACTGGCTATAAGTATGCCAAGAAAATCCCTTAACCCCTATAACTTCTTTAAATCCCTGAAATGTCCGGCTTTCAGCAACTTGCAAGCTCAACAATTCCCAAATGTCGCGAACGGCGCGAGACTGGAAGAGCAGGCAGAGAGGAAAATGAGAAAGAAACGACGAGAAAAGTATCAGACCACGATAATTGACCTTCTTTTGCTCTGTTCTGGTTCTTGCACGCTGATATAGTCAGCCCGTATTCGAATGTTTCGGATCGATGTTATCCGGCAGTTCCGGGTGAAGGTTGGTGGAAGGTCGAGGTTCTCCCCCATGCGAATTGTGCTCGTTTCCATCCCCCTTCACTCGCTCCTATATTCCTCGCCTCCAGGGGTGGAAATGGGAAACCCTCGAAATATCTGGGCGCGAGTATCTACCCCCGCGTCAGGTAGGTAGAAGGAGAGAACATCTGAGGAAGAGGGCAACTATATGAGGCAGAATAGAGATAGGGATGAACAAGGGAATGAGAAAGGGGAACGAAGAGTCCTTCCCGAAAACAGTTTCTTCGCCGGTGCGAATTCCGAAAAGCAACTGCTGGAGGGATGAGACAAGGGCTTAAAGACGGGGCGGAGGAAAACCGATCTGCCTATCGGGATTATTAGAGTCGTTATTTTTCTCGAAAACGATGTCTCTTGCGTTTCCCTCTCGGAAATCATAATAACGCGCAGGTACGGTTTTCTCGAATGAGAACGCTTCGTATCATTACATCACGATAACCCTTTAAGTCGATCATAATTCCAATTTTACTTTAAGACATGGATCTCTTTTTCATAATCTGACTAACGTTATACGTCGCGGTGAATCGAGCAGAACTAACAGCCAAGAGATGCATTCACGACATATTTATGCATCATTACATAATCCGGCATATTAAACGCTTGTAAGGAAGCGGCAAATATACACGGTGGGATAAAAGTATAATTTGGCGATAGGATCGCTACATGCGCGTGGCGGGACATAAGAGTGAATGTCGTATAAAGGGGAGGATGAGCTGAGAGAGAATGGATGACGGCATCACGGGGAACGTGCGGTGTTTGGGAAATGGCCGAGGGAGGGAAAGCGAGAAAAGAAAGCCGGAGGAAAAAGCGCGCCTGTTCGCAAGCGATAAGCCAGCCCATAGAACTGCCTCGGCCATTCTCAACTGCCTTCGGCTTCTCACCATCTAGGACGAAAACCTTCGGGATCGCCTCTCTCCGACATCCTTTACGATTCTCAATGTGGCAACTACCTGCCCCAGATCCACTGGACCAATCCCGACTCGATCGAGACTTTAATATGAATTGCCTCCTGATGGCAACATATCCTCGTGGGAGGACGATACGTCGATACTTAGAATTATCGACGCCGGCAACGCCTGCATGACGTCACCATGTCGCACAACGTCTGGTCGATCATTGAAATACGTGATATCCTTGTGCGACGGAAGAAACGGTCCGTTTGTCGTCAAAAGGGATTGATCCCTCCGCAAAAGCGTTTAATGCGTCACTCGCATCGAAATCCTTCCTGCAGAGATTGCGCGAGATTGTAGAAAATATCAACAAATTTTGCAGTTTTGCTTATGGAAATCTTGCTGCGGAATAACGTCTCTTTATTACATTTCGTATTTCGTGCGCAAGCAGAATTTTCATTTCCTTTCGTCTAATACGCGCGGAAGTTCTATTTATGCATAGGTCGCGCGCAGCGTGTGCCTACATTTACATTTATATGCTTCCATCAAACGCGCTTGAATGTTACAGCGGTAACAACTTTCGCAAGGACTTCCCGCAAGTTGTGCATATCGGCATACCGTTCGCCGTTTCCACGTTAAGAGCGTGCACACCGAAGATACACGCCACGCGCGTTCTATCCCACGAACGATACGTCGTTACCGCGGACTACACTCGTAAAGAGAAGTGCTGTCGCTGACTCGACTGGATTAGAAATGGTAACTAAGCTGTAATACTACCAAACAAACGAGATTCGAGAACGAATCAAAATTACGATAGACCAGTGGACCTTATCATACCGGGTCAAACGCCATTATATCTACCAAGTTTTCTGCCAAATATATCATAACATCAGAAAAACATCAGGGCAATTTATATTATCATTTATCTATAAGTTCCATGATAAATGATTATAGAAAACTTTTTGTCGGACTAATCAAATTTTTTTTTCATTCTTTTTTAAAGTACTCTTCTGAATTGAGCAAAGAAAATAAATTACACTAGAAAAAGAGTGCACACAGGAAAATACATATAATATTGTAGATATAGTAATAATTATCTTTCAAATTATTTCAAATATTTCAGAATTTCGTATATCCGCGAATTTATCGTGCATTACATTTAAAATGTATTCTGAATCCCAATAAATTTGATACTTCAATCAATATTATTAAATTAGAATAAATTCGATTTGTTTATTATTGTATATATAAAGTCGAAGAACATTATAAAATTGATCGAAGAATTTTATAATGTGTTCTTCAAAAGAAAATTAATTTTCGTTTTAAATACATAATAATGAATGTTTCTAAAATTTTTAATAAGTATATTCTATTATTATTATCAAGAAAATATTCTTTATTAAAGACAATTGTTATTTAAAAAGAAGAAAATTTGAGTAATTATTTTTCTTAACAATAGAATAATATTTTCTCTGTGTGTGTGTGTGTGTGTGTGTGTGTGTGTGTGTGTGTGTGTGTGTGATTGCACTAATTAGAATTCTGATTGAAAATGGACAAAATAAAAATTTTCTTGAATGTATTATAATTCTATTATAGTGTTGAATTAACCAGAATTCTGATTAATATAATTAGAATCTTCTAATTTATTCAACTAAAAATTTTTCTCAATGTAACTTAATAACTTTCACGAAATATATTGAAATATCTCGTAAAGATTAATTGAAAAATAAAAAATATTAATTTTACTTGTATGATACATTAAAAAAATAATCTAGATGAAATTATATTCATGAGTTATTAATTTACTCTTTGAGCTTCGAAGGAACGTATGTCTGAATTTTTTTTCGAAATCGATTCGCGGATATTCGTTACTCACGCATTGCATTGGCTTTTCAAAATATCCATGCGTTCAATTTTCAAGAATCTGGGAAATCTTTTGAAGCGTCTCGTGACGACGTCAAGAAATCGTGTTGACGGCCGTTTGGTGAGTTTGCCAGTTTATGATCGCAACGTCATCAGATCAGACGATGCGACGATCCTACGATGCATCCCGCACTTCAACGATACACTTCCCTTATGCGCCATCGATATTTATGGGGCCATCTACATATTGCCAAACATATTGAGCCTCAGCAAATGGCCGCGGGCACGCGCGAAACTCCTGAATATTCAAGCAGGTAACGAAGCAAAGTTCGTTTGCGTTAGCGCCTGCTCCAGGCACTGATACACCTCCGGGTCATCAAGCAGTGCCTTATTACCTGATTGCATATTGAGCAGATATGGAATTATGTTACAGTTACGCGCACGTATTCGCACGCCAGAACCGATTTGCAATCGAGAACCACCAGCAAAGAAAACTTAACACTATCATCTATATACATTTCAAGAGTTCTGTTAACCGTACGTTTAGAATATTTCCAGTACTAATAACTCTTCATTAATGTCTTCACGATATTACGTAAGTTATATGAAATATTTTTTAAAAGTATGTGTTTCCAAAGCACGTTTCATCTCAAATATTAAATGCGTCATTTTAGAGGAAACAACGCATCTTTCATTTAAATGATTTATCTTGGCGAAATAAATTCAAGAGGATTCGGAAATAACGTTAATCGTCGCGCGGCAGTGTTGATTTATCCAGCGTTCTATAAAAAAACTGCTTGTCTTAGCTCCGCTATAAAGCAGAAGAAAAGAAGCCCACGTTCATCACTTCTGACTCGAGTCGAAAACTATATCGAGACGAATCCACTTTCCTAGATTAATCTAAGATAAATGTCGCCACCAGGAAACGGCGCGGACAATTTTATTGTACTGAACAAAATAAAGAACGAATATAAGGAACTATAAGGAACGAAAGATAGCGAAATCGTTTGTTGAAATCGTCTATCTTTGATTCGTGTTTTGCACCTTCGTTCGTTTATCTGTACATTTGTACTTTCTCCTAAATGAGTTGAAAAGAGAGAACAAATTGAAATACGATTAATGTGCACGCAAGTGCACGTTCTATAAGTAATATAATGGATTTAATTTATGAGATTTATTTTGATAATGTTTTAAGCTCCCGAAACGTACATCCTAATTTTACAGAAAAAGAGAAAATCACTGTAGTGGCGTTGAAATAGTATCGTATTTTGAGATAAAAAATACTGAGAAATAATAAATTATATAATAAATCTTATACGAGGAAAAGCTGTAATTTAAAAAATAGACCTCCGCCTTCTCTAAAGGTTAAAACGACACTGGAAATTAAAATGATTTAAGTTTTATAGTTTATTATATAAAAAAAAATGAGAAGAGGATAACGAAGATATAAAGCTTGCGAGAAAATGAAAAAACTAATGACAGATACGGAAAATGACTATGGAATAGAATTAATCTGTTCTTCCTATAAATGCCCGGAAGCGGCCAAATAAAACAGCTTGAACGCCACGCGCGCGAGCACGTACAGAGGGATTATTAATAATGACGCGAGCAGATGCACTTCCTGGAACACAGAGTGAACCACCGCGGGAAATGCGTCCAACCAGTCGGTGCTAGCGGCAATATTCGTTGATTCGCTCCCGAAACACATACACGTAACGAGAAACAGAGAATGGAGAGTTGGCGTCGGAAACTTTTCTGTATCGCAGAGCGTCCGTTTCTTTCGGCGTTCGTGCTCCCATGACGCCGTCAACGACGAAGACGACTACGACGACTACTACCAAGACGACAGAGTTAATGGACGAGAGAAGTTTCGGGGAAAGTCGCCGCGACACCTCGCGCGCGAAAATATTGCTGGGTATCCATCTTGGACCCTCATCAAGAGTGGTCTCCGAGGGATCTCCTCCAGTCGTTACAGCCTGTCACGTTGGGTCACTCAAGGGTCAACGGCACCCGGAGGAGCTCTAGGCAAGCTCGTTGGTCATCCGCCGGGCGGAGTTATGGCGCCGCTCACCACCGGTCGTTGTTTTCGCAATTCGCCTTTAATACGTCTCCGGGCGTCGCCATTATCGCCCGGTGCCGTTTGCAAATTGCACATATACCATGCTTATGTATGGCTGTATAAATGCCGCGGACAACTGTATGCGACTCGTTGTCACGGTTAAATATGGGTGCAGCTTGCGTCGCGTTACGCAACAGCGGTTCTATGCGTGCATTGCCACCGTTATTAAGGCCTCGGCTGGCTAGCATCGTCAGTTTCCAGAATCATGGCCACGATTTAACTGGACTATTGTGGCTGAGATCGACAATGTGAAAGTGTGCGATTTGCAGGAAATCTTCGAACGCGCCGATACACAACTCGCCTCTGTCTTTCTTGATTTATTCCACTTTTTGATGTAAGTTAAAAGAAATTCAGTACGACGGAGCTGATATTATTTAACGTAGAAGTACAAAGTTGAATTTATTCACGCAAACTCGAAAAGAAAGTTGGCGCACGAGCACCGAAACTGCAAACTTGAAGCTGGATGGTGTATCTCACTATGATCTTCGCCCTCTCGGTAAATCAAAGTAAGACTCAGGCTCGAGTTGTTTACCGACAATTTCATGCCTTATCAAGTTTTGCATCGCACAAAACAAACAGCGCAAGATCTACAAATGTGAACTTTCTTGCCGCATCGCAACGGTTCCCGATAAACTGATATCCCAAAACGTCAGTCTCCTTCCGCTTTCTCCGAAAGCGAGAAAGCGCAAAATAAGCACAGCTGTGAATTTGCATTAATGCCACGTGTGCAGGCCGCTCTCGGGGAAACGATCGAAGCCCGTCCCTGAAATGCTCCCCGTTTGACTGTACAGAAAAAAAAATTGAGGTGGAGTGTCAGGGGTGCGGCGATGTGGGAGCGGAGGGATGCGAAACGCGCGGAGAAGAAAAATATAGCGTACCGCCAACCTCGATCACTCGACTCTCCACAGCGCTCTGGCATTAAAAGCTTTCGCTGATTTTACGCTTTGATTTCGTCCGGGTGATCGAGGGGCTACCCGCTGTACAACACGTACACTTTGACAGAAAGTTCAACCGCGCTCGCCGACCTCGATTCTCCGGCGTCAACGTCCCGGTCAAGCTCCCGAAGAACTTCGCGAAAGCGCCCTACCACCAACCCCCAGCCTTCCCGCGTCCCCGACTAGAAAGCAGTCTGCTTCGACCCTTCGGTTCTCTTCAGCATCGGCGTTACCCCCATACGGTTCTCAACGCTCACCCCCGTTGCCCATGGACCAATGTGTTTTCGAGCGAGCCGTCGCCCGTCCACTTACAAAGTGGACGAATCGATATATCGCAGCACGCAGCGCGCACTGCGCTACGGGAAAGTGGATTTCGATAACCTCGTGACGCTCTATTGCATTTTTATTCAGTTTCACGGGCATTAAGCGGCAACCTGATTACGGCGGCGCGGGCGCGCGGTGGATGGAACGGCAAAGTGACTCGGCAGAGGAAAAAAAAGGACGTTATAGAGAAGCGCGGGTATGAAAACGCGGCTATGAAAACAGAGCGAAGGGGAGAGAATCGGATTATAAGCGCCTTCCTTCCCGCGAGAGAGCCCAATGCGCAGTCATAACAATTATACTCTCTCGTTCGCGAGTCCCCGTACCAAATTTTACATTTCCGACCGAAATTCATGCGATTAACAACAGGGCTGTTATACATAACTAATCGTAGGACGCATTAATCCGCGATAAAACTTGCATCGACCTGACGCGAATTGTGCATCCTGCACTCGGACGGATTACAATCGCGTCGAATGGGAAGTTAATAGTTAAAATCAACGGATGTTAAACGTGATGAACAGACGATGTTCTGTAGCTATACGGAGAAGGAGAGAGAGAGAGAGAGAGAGAGAGAGAGATTTCCCGTTCTCAACTTCGACGTAACTCGCGAACCACGGGCAAGTAACCGTTGTCGTTACTTGACGATAAAGTTCGAGCTGCGATAACCGCCGTGGAATTTGGCGGTATCTAAACCGACCAGAACTAACGCGACGTGACGACGAAGTCGATGCGGTTACGGGTCGCAGTTTTCGTTCGGAAATTCCGCGAATCTATTACACCCACGGGTATTACCGCCTTGGGGTGTAACCGACGTCGTAACGATCGACGATAGTTATCGCGAGGTAAACAAAAGGACGCGCCAGCGGTCGTATAAGCCAATATATGTTGGTTCGTAGCCTGTATGAGCAACGAAGAAAAGATGGTGCGCTGATAGAAAGAACGAACGGTAGATGAGAGGAAGAAGAGGCGCGTAGAAGAGTTGGAGGTATATAGGTATATCTATATATATATGCCCGCAATGAGGAGTAGAAGGAGGGGTGGGGGGGGAGTCATGGAGGAGGTGGCAAGAGCATAAGAGGGAATAGATAGTACAAGGTAGATGAGGAGGCAAGAGGGGTAAATATTACATAAGATAGTGCTTCTCTCCCTTTTCTCTTCTGCCACTGAGACCATGGATGTGTCCTTCTAGTCGATATCAGTTGCCCTCGATATGTACACACCTCTGGCTCTCGCTTGTCGCTTTGGCGTCGCCTTGCGGAAATCTTTCTTTGTAAGGCCTAGCATCTCGGCTATCATCTTGGTCTCTCTTCTCCGCAAAGCTGACGAACTCAGAGGAATTCCATTCGCTGACGGGAGAAGACCGACCGGAGATGCTCTAATTTGTCTCCCACGAGTTAAAGTGACAGTCTACGAAGTATTGTCTCTCGCGCCTGAAATCCAACTTTCCGAGCTTGCGAAATTAGATGTAACACGCGAGACCTTAATTTCGGTCCGGGTGATGCGGAGCGAGGAGGAAGACGAACGCATTACGACCGTGAGCAGACACAAAGCGCAAAATATGCTTACAAAAGAATCTGCTCGCGTCGGAAGATGCATCTACCTGCCCGGCAGGATACAAGGAAGCTAAGAGCTCACGGATTATATCGCGTAGGGATGCATCCTTTGTATAACGCGGTGGTTTCGCTTCTTCGACAATAATTCATATGAAATTTCAACCGAATCTTCAACTTTTTCAATTTGCCGCCAGCCGTTTCTGGTACATATAACTTGATAACGTGTTATAATTATGCCAGCACATCCATGACGTGAATATGCAATACGGTCGACTTTATATGAACACTCGCAAAGTCGGCGAGTAACTGTAATCTACTTATGCTAGCTCATGCATGAAGTTAATATACAAGGTTGTTGGCTTTGTACTTAGTCTGTGAACCTGTACATGTATAAAGGGATTAATTTCAAAGTCTACGCGCATTACAAACGTTTATGTCGCATATTTCGCATGGCTGCGTAATGAATGTTTCTTTAAATAAATATCATTATATTGTATATCTAAACATATTAAATGCAATAACGCTACGGTAAGGTTTCTTTTGTGTACAAGCTTATGTTTATGATATTACCTTTTTCATAAAATTTTATATAAATAATTATTGATCAATTCAGATGAATCTGGATTCGCGCTATTAACGTTGTGATATAAATGTGTGTGTGTGGTGTGTGTGTGTGTGTGTGTGTGTGTGTGTGTGGTGTGTGTGTGTGTGTGTGTGTTAAAAATGCTAAGAGCTTTCTCACAGACATTAATTTCAAGATATATACATTGCGTACGCGGATGCAGGTTTATATTTTACATGTAAAAGTTCTGCATGCTGACCTTTGGGCGAACGAAGAAGACATTTTATATACTCAAGTCTTTCCTCCGCTTACAATATTAAAATGCTACGAACAGTTACAACGTAAAAGAGCTAGTGCACATCCTTATATGGCCGAAGAAGAAAAATATACTTTGCTAATATACTTTGCTTGGCACCAGAAAGACTAAAGATGTCGGGTTATACATCGAACTTTCCTTCTGCTTACATACGATGTTATTTTCGTGATAATTTTATTCAAAGAAATTGCTATGTATCTCCTTGTAAATGTAAAGATTTTTTTCATTATTTATAAAATTATTCAAAGCAGCGAGAACATAAAATCGGTTTATTAATAATTAATAATTGCATGGCAATCGTTTCATAGATTAAAAAATTTATTTATAACTTCAATCGTTCTATTAAAATATTCGTGACAATTAAAAAATGACTGTTCTTAATTATCTTATAAGTAAGCATTAACTCGGTAATGCAAAGTTATGCATTTAACTCGGCAATGCGAAATAAAAATTGGAATACAGCCAGACCATCTACAGTTTTTCTCTCGGTCTTTTTCGCTTCACTTTTTCCCTGCCGAGTTTACTGAGTTTACCCCGTTTCCGGATTTCCCTCTGTATAAAACACTTCTATCGTGGCTTTGTTACGCGGCTGGGCCTCGCAGCGTTAATTTGTCGTTACCTCACAGTCAGGCGTTTGTCAGTGACAGCCGGACACAAGGGTGGCATTGTCGAAGTCGCGTGGCCGAGGGGTTGTGCCGCGAGGGTAGCCGGCGGCGAGGAAGGCTAGCGTGTACCGTCTTTCTTGCTGGCGGGGATAGAATGTCGATGAGTTTGCGAGACCGATCGCGCTACGGATGAGATCGCGCGTGCGACGCACGGTAAGAGAGGGAGGGAGGGTGGTTTTGAGCTCGATAGTCAGTGTACCGGAACCTAAAGGAAGAAAAAGGAAAGTCATGGATGGTGCCGTCGACGATGGTACAGGCGACGATGGCGATCGCAAGTAGTAGTAGTAATCGAGCAGGTAGTAATAGCGATAATGGTGGTGATGGTAGTAGTGATGATGGTGGTGGTAGTGATGGTAGCGATGGTGGCGGGTATACGCCTTGCGCCGTTCCCGCGCTGAATTATTGAGACACTACCAGATCGATGTCACAAAAGGAAAACGGCTGTGTGGCTTGAAATGACGGGCTTTCGCGTCGCTCATACATTATGCACGCGGCCGCTTCTGCCCGGTGGCCTGCGCACGTATATTCGTGCGCTAACGTACAAAAAAAAATCTACCTTCCCCCGACGAGTTTGCTACCGTGTCGAGAGCCGTGTCCCTTCTGAGTTTCCCGTGTGATTATGTCACGCTATTGCCTGTAAAGTGAAAAAAAGTGAGAGACGTGCGACGTAGGTACTGAGGTCAGGACCTCCGTTGGAAGGTCTCTGCCTTCGTTTCGTTCAATGCGCATTCCCAAGTGTAAAGCAAGACGATGCGACTATATGAATGAGCTATTTTGTAATATCGCGATTATTCCGCTGTTATACCTCACGGTGATCCTCGCAGTGATCCAAAGCTTATTGGAGTTTGTGAAGAAAATTCCTGGAATCGTTAGTTATTAGTAGAAATAATTCAATTAACCATCGTTCTCAGAATTTTATATGATCTTAAAATATAGATATCGAGATATCTTCTCCTAATAATAAAATAACACCTTTATGTGAAATTAATATCCTTTCCAAGAAGAGGATTCTATCAAGTTTTGAACGAAAGATTATAATGTAAGAGTCTAATGTAGATTTCATGAAATCAAATTTAGTGCAATATTAAACTTTTTTACGTAGTATCGTAGAATATTAAGGATATTTTAAAAAATATTGAAGGTACGTAAATTTTAATTTATAAAAAGGGGAGCTAAAAATGTCTCAACATCAAGTTATAGATTATAAGGAATACAAACCAAGGCAAGTACATACATAACATAACCGCGAATGAAAGCGTGATCAACTTACGTACGGCTAGGGAGAGAAATTTGGGAATTATCGATTTTTCATCTAACTCGTTGAACTGTGAGACATAATAAACCATATACGCCAGTGCGCACCGTTAGCAGGGGTAACATGTTGCGCAATTTATATACACGGATATGCCCGATCGATTGGCCTCGTTTGTCACTTCGATAAAAACAACAGAAGAATCTAGTTAGAGTAAATATCACGACGCAAATTTTCGTATATATATTTTTCTGATATAATGAGCAATTATGCAGTTGATCCTTCAAGTTCAGGCATTAACTTCTGATAATTAATCATTATTGACAGTTGTTCAATAATTATGCATCTCTTTATGTACACAATTATTAATAATTAGCAGAATGTAAGTACTAGCTTCATTTTTATTTCATGCAATGTCGAATGTTGTTGCCAACATGACTAAAAATATTGAAAAGAAAAGCCAGATTATAAAATTGTCTAAAGCTTTCCATAGGATGACACTGACGTCACTAAATCGATAGCAGCGATTACTCTTCGTAAACTCCGGAGCATGGTAAACAAAGCCTACGCCTTCCAATTTAACGCACACTACTTTTATCTACAATTTTCTTAACCGTGTCGTAGAATGTGGACAAAGCAATATCGTGTAACATTGGTTTATCTAACCGATCGATCCGCTTGAAAAGAAGAAAAATAAAAAAACAAATATTAATCGCGCATCCGACTGTTTGGACGTTATTTCACGAAATGGATAAACAGCTTTATATTTATATGTTATTATTTATATTTATATGTACAATGTGTATATACCTTACATTGCAAACCGTTCGCACGAACCCATTTTGCGCAGGGAATTCATTAAACATAAAAATGAACGCGTAAATATTAGATTATCGAATCCGTCGATTCAATATACTGAATATACTATAAAAATTAAAAAATAACAAAAGAACACTACGCAATATATGAAATGATATTTAATATTGAATTGAACATTAATTCGCGATGGACAATTTTGGAAATGTGAAGAAACTAACTCATTCTACACACTATCGCAAATTTCGTTTTTAATATACCTCTCTCAAAAGTTTTGTTTTGTCGTCGCACTGCCAAGACCTTCCCGATGTTAAAAATTGAGAGAATAACGAGGAACGAAAGTGGGATAATACAAAGATGGAAGTAGCGTACGCCACGAAATTCTCGAAGGGAGAACGAAGGCAGGGCAGAAAGGGTCGAAGCGAAACGAAACGGTTTCTTTGTCCTCCCCTCGCAGCAGTTACATAATTCCATTATTTATAGCCAATATCCAGTAGAGATAGGGGAATGAAACGAGAAAAACGAAGCTGCGGCTTAGCCTAATTAATTTACGAAGTATTCGCGCGCGTTCGATCGTTTCGGATAGAATAGGAGATAGAATTTCTGAAAATCTCTTTATGTCGCGCCGGTGTGACCTCGCGATTGTGCAAAACACGTGTAAAATATTTTACGTTACTAGAAAAATTGATGCGAAATACAAGACAATTTGAATATATATGCCTCGTGAAAGCAAATGTAAGAAAGATGGATGTCGGAGATTGAACATCGATATGAGTCGAGGTCATTGTACCTCACACAACCAGTCTGACTTTTAATACACCTGGCTTGCTCCCTTCTTCTTCCCTTCGTCCTTTCGGACTACCCCTCGTTGCAATTGTGCTGTATCTAGTAATTTTCCCCCTTCTTTCTATTGAAGCACCGTGCTGTGACTTCTACTACGTGCGTTCTTTCCGTACAACAAAATCAATCGCTATACGATCATCGTTGGAAAACTTCTGAACTTCTAGTTCTCCGCTAAATATGTTCATATTCACTTTTACGAACTGTATTGATCAAGATAGTATGTACACATTGTCTTTTAACAATAAAATAAATATGTAATTATAATACAAAATTGAACCGATGAGAATAAATCTAATTAAGTAAAAGAAATCCTATATTCGGTCAAAGTTGATCTTAATGCTTAAAAATTTCATTACGAATTTATATACATGTCCAATTCTGCAAACCATGCGTCGCAATTTTTTACACTTAAAACGTAATCATCAACAAAACTAATAATATCACATTGACAAACAATTTAATAATATTTATACTTATAAGAATATTAATAATTTGATGTTAATTAGAATTTAAAAATTGGCTAATAATTTTTAAGCGAAAAATATTACTCCAAAGTTGAAGTTACCATAAGACAATTGCTGTGATCATAACAGTATTTACTTATAAGAGCGGATAATTTTATAGAAATTTTACAAAAATTGCAGCAAAAGTAAATGAGTCTCTCCTGTATCAAATTGTATGTACACCTCCTTCTATTTCCTCGGGAAACAATACAGATGGCACGGTTCTTTTTAGCTATCAAAATAACTAGCCGATTGCGTGCACTCATTTCGAAAGTAAGAGCATAGAAGGGGGCAATGAAGAGGGCAAAACGCGCTGATGCCATCAGTTACGTTACCCTACTAAAACTCGGTCGCTTTTTCATTTCTTACGCAAGACCAATCAATCAGACCAACCCACTTTTGTATGATCTTTTATAATCATCGAACGTACAAAAGATCGGAAATATATGTATGTACATATATAGATACATACATAGATAGATACATATATATATATATATATATATATATATTATGTATATACACTATCGTTGAAAAGTTTAAGACCAACCGTTTTAAAGACTTAATTTTGTGTTCTTTTTATTTAAAATATATGCATGTTCAATTTTATTTTTCAGCATTATATGCTGAAAAAGATAATAATTAAGTAAAAAACAATTACTATTTAACATATACTTGTTTTATAATTTAGCATAAATTATGTGTTTTAAGATTATATCACATTGGTTTTAAACTTTCTAACGATAGTGCATATGCAATATTCAATTTTCGAAGGGTCGCAATTTCAATTGTACATGCAAAAGTTTGGAAAAGTTTATTCCTGATTATGTAAGATCGCAAAACGAGAATGAAAGTATCATGGCAAAAAAAAATAATATAAAGTGAGACGAAGGAAACTTCTCGTGGGCGACGGAAAGAATCATTAGGCAAAGAAGATGTAAAAACCGGCGGGAAAGGAAGAAACGTAATAAGACCAATACGGAGAATATTGAAGAGTCACGGAGCGAAGGGTCTTCGTAGCAAATGCGAACTTGTGATAGAAAAGGGTCGCTAATCGTGGACTTTGATACCACGAGACCGAATAAGAGGTTCCTCCGGATTACTATGGGGAGGATCGCTCCGAAGTCCATGATCGCATCTTTCTTGGCCTGTGGCTTCTTTATAAACACATATCGCGTATGAATAATATCACCGCTCTGGATATACGTATCGCGATAACATCGTCCGCGATCAGATTTCACTGTATTCTCGAGAGAGCACTGTTTCAACCTCCGTATCAATATCACCCTTGAGGACATTAAAATCTACTTCCATCGCATTCGTACCTCAGCATTATTACCTTTTATACCATTCCGCGTGCTCGCAATAACCGTCCTGCGATCAAATCACATCCACTAAAGACGAACGATGTGTATCCACCATTAAAGAAATTTCGATAGCGACAATTTGAACCGCGATCGGACACGTTATTCAATCTTTCGGATTCTTGAACAGAAAGAGACGTGAAAATCGGAGATAGAGGACCAAAATCGTAATGTGCGTCAAACTTGATAGAAGACGAGTGGACGTCTCGTCGAAGTTAAACGATGATTATCCAATAATTTATGAGAGATCAATCGACTTCGAACTGACAAGTGACATAATAAATCACGTATGATTACGTCACAAAATTCTATTGAATTAATACGAGAATATAAGTGTCTACAGAGATTATCTTAGTTATATATTTACGTCAAGACGAATAAAATCTGACGAATAAAGTTCAAGCATATCATAGCATGAAATATTTCTTTTTTTTTTCGTGAACATGTTTTGATTGATAAAATACTGATAGTTCTCCATTATATAATTCGGTTAATCTAAATTTCTAAACTAAATTTCTTACTTGACTATTAAAACGGATCGTAATTATATTCAACTAAAGAGATTTTTTTCTATTAAGATGGCACACGACACATTCAGATATAATAAAGTCAATTCAATATCTCTTCAGATATAGCATTAGCACATCGTTCATCTTCGTGGAGCTCATCACGAATTTATGAAATCAATCTTGCTACAACAGCAAACGTAAAAACTGGTCGCAACGGTTGTGCGTATGTACGGACATCGAAATAGGCGAGTGAAACGTCGAAACTTTTTTGTTCTCTTTCTCCCGCGCGCGCTTCATGGCCCACGAACTTTTTGCCATTTTCGCACGAGATTGATCGCGTAATCCATAACATCCGGGCTCCCGCACTTTCCATATCGACGTTCGAGTTTCGAAGTCTTTCCCAGACCTCATCGTTCCGCAGTGAACTTCGTCGAAGTCATCAAAAAGCAACGCGGCCTGGTTCGTTGGAGTTTTCCTTACGAACTTTCACTTGCTTCCTTTCCTCGTGCACGTCTATCTTCACCCTAGGTAAATACTTCGGCCTAGTCAGCAGCCCCGGAGCATGCTGTGCGTGTTGCAGACTCCGGTTTCAGTCCTCTTAGCAACTCATAAAAACGATTCAACTTTTTCTACGTATATAACAAGATTCCGAATCGAATGTACTACAATTTATAAAGTTCACGTAGTATTTTATATTTAAGGTACTTAATTAAAATTTAAGATAATAAGTTCGACAAGTTCAGAATTGTATTAGAGAATTGTAGATTTAATTAATTTTGACTATAAAAACGAGCAAAAGTAAAATATATTTTTTTAACGCTATCAGCGTTATTTGGTATGTTTGGTATGTTTGGTATTTGAAATAAGTTGTAAGATTCATTTAGTACAAAATAATATACCTACATAGTACAAAAAATATGCCTATACATTAATTGATTAAAATAGTATTTACGATACAAACAGCAATTTGTATAAAATATCTCTCGTTTTATCCAAATTCAAACTACTTCTAGAATAACTTTCGCACCGATCGCACAAATGCTGCCATTTGCCGCCTAGCTGCGTTTCGGAACGCTGCTATTATACTGGTAATAATGAAAATTCGTTTCCCGATTGGCGCGTAGCGTATCGCAGCAATATACCGCCAATAAAAATGAAACGCAGCCTCCGAATGGATCGCACATTAAACGGCCAACCGATGGCGACCCGTCTATCGTCGTTCGCTTACCTCCTACTTCGAATAACACGAGAGAGAAACGAATCTTTCGCACGATATACCTCGCCATGATCGTACTTCGTTAAAGCCAAGTCCATAGCCAACGACCATTCGTCCTCGCGCTTCATCCTTGATGCAGAAACGATCGAGCCGCTATCCAAATCCGCCATTATCGGAACTCTTGCCGCCTCGGTAGGTACCTACTCGTGAAATCGTCGATAGTAGAAGAAGAGAAAGACAGATAAAAGAGAAGAAAAAGAGAGGCATATGTGAACAGAGCAGAGAAAGGGTAGACAGAGAGAGGGGAGGAGGGGGAGACAAGATCGGTCGAGAGAGGGACAGATATAGAACCGGCCGTAACGTCGGAAGAGCTGGCAGCAATTTCCGGTGGCTTTTGTGCGCCCTTTAAAAACGCGAACTGCGGATGATGCCTGTAGGAGGAAGGGGGAGTATGGCGAGAGAGAGAGAGGGAGGGGGGGGAGGGGGGGAGGGTCGGCAGAGAGTTTCGTAAATGTACGTACGAGTGGTCCTTCTGGACCAACAAATCCCCGGGGCGGAAGGAGAGAGCAAAGTCGAGAGGTTAACTGCGGGTCCCTTCGCGTTCCTCCTCTCCATTCGCGTGTTTTATTTTGCCTCCTTTCAAGCGAGTTCGTTCAGATTCGAAATGCATCTCCTTACGCTTAAGCGCTCGGGCAAAGATAAATTTTCGCATGAATAGTGGAATTAAGTCGGATCTCATACGTCGCTCATGAACGTTTTCATCTGGCTCCATCAACCGTTGATTTTCCCCCTTCGCGAGAGATAACATCCGACGGTGACCTAATTTCATCGTCAAATCGCGCGAGCACTGCGTAATACCTCAATATCAAATTCTGTGGTCTACAAGAAGCTTTTCCCTTTTTTTAAATCTAATTTGCTTTTCTCTCTCTTTCTGTCGTTTCATGAAAAAAATGACTTGCAACGGATATTTTGTGCTAATATCATCCTATGAAATAGATCTCATCTTATGAAACAGACCTAAGCCTCGAAGAACGTTTCCCCATTACGATCTAGAACAGATCCCCGCTTGCTTCTCATCGCCTCCCCAAGGATGCGTGGTACGTAAGTGTATGCGGTTATGTACACACATATACACATCTTTTCCAGGGTTAGAATCCCAGTTCTTTCTGAAGCCTCAGCTTCTCTCCTCTCGTGTCCTGGTTTTCTCATTTCTTCTTTCTTTTTTTATTCTTTGAGGACCGCAAGCACGGAGATCCTGGAAACGTGCGTTTGATTGGCCGAATGTTATGTGGTTCCGTCGATATGGAACGATGGAAAAGGACACCGAAAAAAGACTATCACGAGAGACAGAGAAAAGAAGAAGGGCTACGAGAAAATGCGTAAGGTGGAAAAGAGATAAAGGGACAGAGAGAAGAAAGGAAAGAGAGAGAAAGATATAATATATCGGCTGCTCCGAGGGTGCGTGGGTTTCCTCGCAAAGGGTGCGTAGTGTTCAGAGAGAGAGAGAGGAGGGGGGCGCACACGTAGGGGATAAGAGGGAGACTTACAAAGGGTAAGAGGAGTACGGAGGGTGGCGGAAAAGGAGGCGGGGGCAGGCGAGGACAGAAGAGGAGGAGGAGGAGAAGGAGGAAGGGGATAGTGGTCGAGAGGGTGGGTAGTGGGGGATGAAAGGGAGAAAACTAGAGGGTGCGTGTAGGCCTGGAGAATCAGTCGCGGGCGAGCTGCGTTCGGGGTTTTATCTATAGCTCTGTCCCCTCTATTCCCTTTTGCTCTCATTGTCGTGCTCGCTCGCTCGTGCCCTCTTTGTACGCACACGTCGAACCTCGCGTACCAGCGAGATTCTACGCGGTATCCGATGTGATCGCTTGCTTTCGGTGCGAAGAAACAAAAAACGGAGAAAAGATAAACAGTAAGAAGACTCGAGTATTCTCGCTGGAACTTGTTTGATGTCGAATTCTCTTAAATATCGTAAATCCGCTGACAATACCGATCTGGATACTCTTCAAGTGGCGCGAGATACGTGTGCTATCGACGATCTCGCGTAAACTCTCCATTTCGTGCTGTGATAATTCGTGACGCGTGTCGACGATCGCGCGACCTTGATTGTGTGCTCGCAAAGAGCAGAAGTTCGAAAAGTTCGCGGGTCCGCACACCCGTCAGTACCTACGATCACCCGCGCTTAATTGTTCCCCAATGGTTCATATTCTGGAAGTGGTATCGTCGCGTCGGAACGACTTGCAGATGGTGAGTGCGCTTGCGCGAATAGTTTTAAATCTCCCCAACTACTCTCCTTTCCTCTTTCCTCTTGCACGTGTCGTTCGGTCGAAGATGTGTATACACGTTAAACATTCGTCGCGTCGCTCCCTGCATCTCGACATTTTCCAGCAACGGATCGATTGATCGGCGGATCGCGAGACAGGATTAGGCTCGTGGATGTCGGATTTCTTCCCCAGAGCCCCGCAATGGTCGTGTGCGTCTCGCTCGAACACGCTCGTGATGCATGCATCAAGATTCAAGTCACGTAGCCGCTTTCGACGTACGCGGAAATGTACGGTGAGATCGTAAAAGCCAGAGGGAAGGAACGACGACGTTGGAAGATGTCGTCTTGACGGGCAACCGTGTAAATGCATATGATACCCTGCGACTTTACGACCGGCTGCCGATTTCCTCGCATTCGTCCTCCTTCCTGTCGATGCGGTATCGCACGGTCCTTTCACGAGCTCAAGTCGTAAAAGATCCTCGCTCGCTGTGTTTACGCGTGACTATTTCTGGCGGTCTGATGTGTGCGCGTGGTGGACTCGGATGTAACGCAACCTATCCATATGTCGCGCAGCTTCTACATGCGTAACGTTTACAATAATACCCTCGTCATGCTGGTTTTCCTGCTTCTTTCCCCCTCGTCCTGTGCATAATGTTAGCAGCGTGTTACTGCACGCGAGCACGACATACGCATGAATCGCGAGCGTACATCGACACGCGAGCAGCTGTTCAATGTCGCGGGCGTGTCTGTATTCGGTTACTCAGTGGTTTGGGAAAAGGGGAGATGGAGAGACAATATTTTGCCTTCGTCTGATTGGAGCCACGACATATAAAAAAACGGAGGCAGTAAACAGTAAACGAATTTGCCAATTAAAAAGAACATAAGGCAATAATGTAAGCAGTAGCCAATTTAAAATGTTGATTTGCTTTTCTGATTAAACAATTATAAATAAAATTTAGACCGATAAAAATAAATCAAATTAGAAAAAGAATTCTATTTTCGGTTGAAACGGATCTTAGTGCTTGATATTAATGATTGATGTTCATATGCAAATTTGTAAATATATTTTTAGTTTTATAAACTGCTCTGACTCAGTTTCTTGGACTTGAAGTGCAATCAAACAGAAACTGAAAATAACTCACTATTTAAATCTTTTATGTACTGTAACGTTAGATCCGTTTTCCACTCTCTGGTTTAAACTTAACTTGATAATAATGTTAATCACTATACTGGTAATTTTGCTAAAGTGATAATTTCAAAAGTTACTATTAAACTTTATTGAAAAAAATGACTGGTTGGATTATTTAGAATTCTGATTAAAAATAGACGAATCAGAATTTTTTGGTTTACTAGAATTCTACTTGAAATAACAGAAATTCTGATTGATACAATTAGAATCTTCTAGTTTGTTCATTTTCAACTATAGATATTTCTCTCAGTACATCGATAGAAAAATATAATTTTTATTTTATATTGGAACTTTAAAAACAAACTCAATTTTCTAATTCTAATTTGCTAAGCAAAACAAAGAAGATTAATTAAGAGGATAGCAAATTGAACTAATTTATTAAAATTCAGATTCGCAATGAATAATAATTAATTTTTAAATAATACATAAAGTGCGTTTAAACTTTTGACTTAGTTTTCATCAAGCCAAACAATTAAATATATTATTTTAAAAGTTATTCATCATTATAAAATCATTAGTTTAGTAATTAATTATAGCTAGAAAAATATAACTTTTACATTATTATTAGGCTAAGTCTAACCACAAATTAATCAGAAAATAAAAAACCAGACTTTAATGGAGTGAGTTTTTTCTTATTGTAGAACTCTCTACGTCATTTTAATATTACGTCGCAACCGTTTTCGAAGAATCGATTCTCCGTACGCTTCTCAGGAACGAATTAACTAAAGCGCGTTCATTAAATAGAGTGATACTCGCCGATGCACGAGGTATATTTCGCATGCAATTAAAAAGCGAGGAAAAAAGGAAAAGATTAATTTTCTCATACGATGCGATCATAGTTAATGCGGCTATTCGCAGTTTGTACGTGAAATATGTTTAAACTTGATAAATAAAAACATCCACGGATATTTTAAGCTCTGTCGACCTGCCTCGCTCTCTCGATCATAGGACCTTCTTCATCTCTCGCACGTATCGTCTATATTTAATGTTTATCAAACGTTTGGCGATTGTATCGGAAATTCTACGTTGCGAGGGCACATGACGAGTTCTCACGAGACGCTTACGGGCTGGGTGTTGATGCAGAGACGTGCATCAATTAATGCGGCGGCACACGTGAATGTGCTGGTGCATAACACCGTTGGTAATGTGGCCCGCCACATGGCGACGCTTTGCATGGCACATCAATCCTAAATCCGGATGTTGGCCCATCGCCAATAATAAACGATCGTACGCACCAATAGACGACGAACGAACATCTGAACCAGCATCTGGATACGAATCTACGTCATCCATGTCGATTAAAATTCGTAATAACGTAACTCAAATAAAAAGAAAGTTTCTCATTGGATTTGTCGGTTCAATCGTCACTACCCTCCTACATGAAATGTCCCTTATTCTAAACGTAAAAATGACAGCGTTTTGCATTTCATTCAAACAAAGTTCATCGATCAAGACAAAATTGGAATTTCGTTGAGATTCTATGTGGACCGACCGTAATTTGAAACGGTGATTCGGACGACGTTGAAATTCGATAGATTCCGACAATCACATGCATTGTTAGGTTTTCGAACATTGTGATTCTCTTTTGACCTTCTTCTCCAACTTGAAATCGTCGAAAATCTTGGCGTTTTCTCGGATCGCGTCTTTTAAGCTATAACTATTCTCCTCCGACGATCTGCATGATGTCGGTTTCTTATGCGCGACGCAAACATTTCGCCGGAGCAGATCATGTAGAAGCAATGAAGCTTCGACGTTGTTACGACTGTAACCCGCCAAATGGGCGACGATCGAAGCTCGGAATGGCGGTACGTGACAACGGAACCGCGTCAAAGAGCGTTGTAAACCATTGGGGCAATCGCATCCCGCCTCGCGATTTTCCAAGCGTTTGTCCAGCCGACTGCCACATCCAACATCCCGGTGCTCGCTACCGCAGAGCCGTGAAATAGAGAGGCGTATAACGTTTGACATTTAATGCGCGCCGAAGCATTGGCTTAGATTACAATCGGTGAACGACGAGTACCCCCAGAGGGAGGGCGCGAAAGCTCACTCGACTCGAATGCTCTTTCGGCGGGGGTGGTATAGTCGACGCTCAAATATTTGTAGAGCGTTAGGGAAAAAACTGATGGAGCCGAATAAAAAAAAGAAAAAAAAAGAGAGAGAAATTGAATAGGTGGGAAAGCGAATGCTTTATACCTCGTATAGGTACGATCGGGTAATCGTGTAAAAAAAATTCGCTGGCCGTATGTCAGAGTATGGTTACAAAACTGGGAAAAAGCGCAACGTAATTCCCGTTTCGAGAGAATGCGTTACTTTGCCGCAGTATCGTAACCCGACAACACAGTAAAGAGATACAGGGATAGCGATATCGCGGCAATCGTTCGATTTCTACTTGCGTCTGAATTTTAGCACGATGTCCCGAAAAAACACGGCCGACACGACCGCCATGGAATTGGTTTTCTAAACTTACATTTTTATTTAACGGACATGGCACGAACGTGATCATCGACGTTCAAAGTGCAATGTTCAAAATGGAAACGTTACATGTTTCCGTTAAAGATAAAATTTGCCCTACAATGTGTTCCTTTAGTGAGACAATTCGCGAATAAAGACCTCGTGCACAGCAATATTGTACGTGCAAAATTGTGAATAGAAAGTTATTTTTATAGAAAGTTATTTGTGAATAGAAAGTTTTTTATTGTTTCTTTAACCCTCCGCCGGCAATATGAGATCTTCAAAGGTACCATCGATATTTTGATTGTGAATTTGGTAGATATATTTGAATTAACAATACAATCTGACTTTTTTATGATGATAAAAACTCGTTACAGCTTTGACAAATTTAAAGGAATTTTTTTTAGATTTTTATTCGGAACAATAAAAATTTCTGTTTTTCTTTTTTAATAGTATTCTCTTAATGCTTAATTTATTCAATATCATATCTAGAAAATAAATCGTCATTTATAAATCGTTTACAGAAATATAAAAATAAAATTCCATTTTTTATAACTTGTAATTTTGTTATTATTTATTATTTTATTTGTCTTATAAGAAAATTATTTATTTTATAAGAATTTATTTTATATAATTATATTTATTTTATAATTATTTATCTTACAAGAAAATTAATATTTTCGTAAATTTCCACTGAAATTATAACTTTTACAGAATTTTTATATTATATTATTTTTGTCACATAGTTTTTACATCAAGTTATTTTATTCCGAATTTCGTGGTTTAGCTATGCTTAATAAACTGATCAATTGACTATTAGATTCCTACTGCATGTAGTCAATCATATTCGCATTAGTTTGAGTGCGCATAGTCCGCATGGCAATCATTGTTATATGGCATGACGTTCAATCATACGACACTCTGCTCCCGACAATAAAATTCAAATCCTATTTATAATCACGAACAGACAAAACGGCAGGGCGCCAACCGTGCCGATGTGCCGGGAGTGCAGGTGCGCATTTATTTATCCTGAATTGCACTGGATCGCAACCTGGGCTTCAATACGAGTTAACACTCGGCCGGAGACGCATTGTTTGATCGCGTCAAAAAGTGACGATAACGCGCTAAGCGCGCGATACTGCCGACAAATTCGCACGGAAATTGGACGAAATATGAGTATGAACAGCACAATGGAATAGTTCTCTCGTGATTGGTCAGCGCTCTGCCGCGAGCGATTCTAGACGAAATGCACGCCAAAAAAGTGTACGGACCTATTTCGAAGAACCAGTTATCCGCTTATACAAACAAAACGTCAAATGTCAATCACCGACGAAATTAATTACGGGTTGCAATTAATTTGCCAATTAGATCACGGCCGGGATCCATTTAGATGTAATCTGCTAGCTGACAGCTCATCCTCTTTCAGTGTTCCCTCTGCTTTGGTATCTGTAGTATCGCAACATCCGACGCGAGCACACAGAGAGGCCTGGCATTTGCTCCGAAGCAGTCGACAAATTAGCCGTATTAACGGGCACAACCGCGAACGCAGATTTCGCGCAGTTAGTATGTAGTTCCCCACTTGATATCCACGCGAAGGATTATTCAAGTTAACTCGAGCCAGACGCTTGCGAGCGCGCATCCGTAATAATTAGAATAACTGAATTATGTAACGAAAATGTCGAGAGAGCGCTCGTAGCCGAACCGTGTCTTCGGCGTGCTTTGTCAATTTTCGTATTCGGTTGATGAAATCATCCGCAATAATATGCAAAAGATTCAATTGTAAGTTATGATGGAGCTTCTTTTAGAGAAAATCAAAATAATATTAAGTTTATCAAGCTTAATAATTAATGACTAACATTAGATGCTTATTCTATAATTCTTAACGACAGTGTTTGTTATATTATCATTGCTCAGTTTTCTTATAATGTTTCTTATAAATAATATAAAAATTCGCGATGACGATGTAATAACATCCCAGTTGTCATTAAGAATTACAAAACAAGTCTTAAACTATGTAAAATTTAAGCTATGAACTTTAAGAAATTGACCAATCGATAATCATAGTTGATGATTTTTAAGCTTTAAGTCGTAAGAACTTGATCAAATATAATTGATTATTCTCTTCACATTCACTATGATTAGTCAATTTCTTAAGATTTAAGTTTCATGCCTAAAAGTTTATTGTAGACGCCACTTTAGAGAGACATATCCGAAAATGCATGAGAATATGAATGATAAATATGAATATTTTTTGTCAAAGAGATCTTGAAGCCAGTTATAGGATCAGTATTAACTTGCCGATGGGTAATCAAGTAATGAATACACCGTCGGCAAAGACCGTACGTATATAAATCATGCCAGGGAGGAGGATGCCAGGGGCTACAGGGCGAGCCCTTATCTCCAATCAGTACATTGATTGCACGCAGGCAGGTCAAATACCGGCAGCGCCACTCGGCCCTAGCACGATAGCTTATTCAATTTCCGAAACGGCATTCACCATTCAATTCGGCGGTTATCAGCCTATGCTCATCCCCTATCTGGATTTTGCGTGATTCTCTAGAAAGCTGCGTGAATTCATTCCAAAAGAAAAAGCTCGGATTTATCAATGGGTATAAATCGAGATAATCAAGGCGTGTAGGCACGTGATCCACTCTATTTTTACGAAAGCCATGCAGATCTTTGAATTTCGATCACGAGGAAAACTAGAAAGAAAGTTTTCGAAAAATTAAATAAAATAATTATTTGTAGTCTTTGTTTTAAGACTACAATAATTTCTGAGAAGCAATAGTTTCTTATTGAAGTGCAAGCTCACCAACAAACATTACTGCACGCGCAATTTATAAACAGATGACCATCTAAACGTACACTCAGAAAAATGCTTGATTAAAAATAGACGAACTAAAAGATTCTAGTTATATTAATTAGAATTCTAATAGATAGAACCAGAAAATTTTGATTCGTTTTCAACCAGATTAATCCAATCAGACATTTTTTTCTCAGTGTAATCTATAACTGACTGTATTTAAACCTTTATTATCTAAAAAATTGCTGTTTAAATTTTTCGGAAACTTTCTTGCTATAATAATGTTGAGTCGCAAATTTTGAAACACCCTTATATTCTGTTGTATATTAACTATCCCTATGATAACATAACATCATCGAAGGGAAATATTCTCCACTACGCGAGAGATATCTCTGACGCTAATTTGATAAGACCAAGTTCTACCGCGAGTACAAGCATTATCATTCGGCGCATTTGCCGTGCGCGTGGCTATCATTCAGTATCTACCGGGCGGTAGCGAGGCTGCGCACTTTCCCGCAGTGTACATAGATAATCGAGCTTAATTAATTGCTCGTGATGCGCGCTCGGGGCTCAGCAAACACATTTACTTATTACCATCCATCTTGAGCGGTGCCTCTCAAGGGGATCGATTTTCCAAGTGCACGCGGCTGATGACACAAATTGCCAAAGGGTCGACGCTCGATCGTAACGCGATCGTTAAATAAAGGCGCGGCTTTTTTCTCCATGATCTTTCTACGACAGCACGACGAGCGTGCCGTTGAAAAAAAAAACGTACTTAATTATCCTTCAGCAGCTTCCTACAGTAGCGTTCCAAAAAGAACGAGAGTTAATCGTGAACCCTAAACGACTTTTATGTATGAGGAGGCTTGGAACTATCTGTCTTCGTTCGTTCATTTTGCATATAATGCGTATACGGTGTGTGTGTGTGCGACGTTCCTCCACGTGTGTTAACTTTAATCTAAAATTCCTTTGCGAGGATAACGCGCGTCGACATATTCAACAAGCGTCGCTGCCAATTAGTACGCAGAAAGTATCAGCTTTCAATTTTAATAACACTTCTCTCCTCCCGCAACGTTCATCTCGCGTTTACACTTCACGCTCTCATAAACCGCAAATAGAGATATCGTTTTAAAGATAAAATAATGCAAACTTTTCTCCATGACGTAGTTGATGCATATTTCGAAAACGTGACAATATATCGCTGCGATGCTGTGGTACGCTGCCAAAGTGCCAATTGACATCATCTCTCTGCTGCAATCGAACGACTACAAGGACTATATCGGACGCAACAACGAGATTACGCGGTAGTTAATAGTCGGTCTCGTCGCCGAAGTACGGTCTACCCGAGCGGAAATCTCGCTCATCTGATCATTATTGACTGGTACAGATCCCTTGGGTCATAAGTGACATTTACACGATGCATTCATCGTTAAACTCGTCCGGAGAGACAAGGCGAGACGGAGCGGCGTATCTCAGTTCCGGTATCTATACGGACACCATGTTCCCCTGACAACGAGGCAACAACAAACGCCTAATGGCCAGTTCTCGACTCAAAGTTTAATTTCCTGACCAGCGGACAGTGCTTAAAGTGACCTTCTCCCTCCTCCTCCTCCTCCTCCCTTCCTCCCCCTCCCTCCCTCCCTACCCTCTCTCTCTCCAGCTCGATCTTCCTCTCCCTCTTTCTGTTTCTCCCTTGCTATCTTACTTGTCGTCACGACTGCTTTCTCTCCTTCTATCGTCCCTCGCGCATGTTGGTCTCGGGAATCGCGACCGGACGTACAGCCGCCGCTATGAAATATTAAAGAGTTAATGGCGACCCCCCTCTTCACAGAATCGCAAGTAATTACCGCCTGACAGTCGCGTATCATCGGATTAATCGATAGCGCGAAGTTTGATCCCTCGAGACGACATTAATTGCTCGTACGTTCGAGAAATGTGCAATCTCTCGCGTTTTCCATCCCTTCCATAGTCCTTCCAATCTCGCGTTTTCTATCCCTTATATGAACACGACGTAATGCGATGCCATTAAAAAATTTTCTCCACGAGAGAGACAACGATACGTGTGCAGGTCGCGATAGTATGGTTGCGTTATATCGATCTCGGAGAAGAGAGCTCCATGAACCCGGAACATCCATGCTCGCTTGTTTGACGTACATATACATCGTATAATGTCTACGTGATCGTGGCACTGACCCCGACCGTAACGTCGCTTCTCTTTGTGCTTGATATGCATACGTGCAAAAAAAGTTTCGGGGGTTGCCGAGCATGTTCCCACCCCACATATCGCGCATCTTTTCCCTCGTAATTCTTATGGAAGCATATAATAAAAGAAAAATAAAAGAAGCCAGCATAGAAGACAGATGGTCAATGCCAATTGTATACGTTAAAAACCAGATTTTCCAGTCTAGTATTCTGCTACCTATTATCATGTTTTTAGTCGTACATTTTAATCGAATGAAATCATACACATGATATTTACCTAAGTACATTAATGAAAATAAAAATTTTATAATTATTGAAACAACTACAAACTAATCAAAATAATCAATACAGTAATACAATATTATTTTTTAAATAATATTAAGTGAAAACGGATCGAGAAGTATTCACAAATGAATGAAGAGAGTCAACCAAGTTTGATCAAGGCGAGTGCTTTGATGCTTAATAATATTTCTGTATGAATTTTATAATTTTTATAATTTCAAGTAGTTATCAAGCAAATTGCACGACGAGTTTAATTTTCAATTTTAAAACGCGATCCTAATTATTTAAAATTGTTTAAAATTTTATAATATTTTTTAAAGACAATTAAATTAATTTAGTCAAGTGAACAATTTTTCCTTAGTACACTCTTTCATGTATTATTTCTTTCTTGGTACCATAAGGATATACCATACACGTTCACACATTACGAATAATACAAATATTTGAAAGATAAAATCGTGTCATTGGTAAACCGTAAGGTCTGGCAACTCTTTTGCGTCTGCGGCAGTTCAGTGATCCTCGGAGGAAAATTGGTCAGAGAGAAAGGATCTGCAAGGCCAGCAGTAGGATAATACCACTATTGGAAACGGCATTCGCGCCAACGGAGACACGGAAGTGGTGAAGAGAAGGGGCTGAGGAAGGGGTGTATTGTGCAAAGAGTTCAAGACCGAACGAAGTCGATAGGAGAGAAATCGCATGAGACGGACGAAGACGGAACGAAAAGCGAGAGGAGTGGAAACTGGAATCGAAGTACGGTCTTGTGTCCCCCACGTCATGAATCATGCATTCTCATCCCCTAGGAGCGAACTGGAGCGCGCTGCGGCGGTGCGACCCGTCCGAGAAATAAACAATGTTATTTGTTCGTTGGGATCCCGACCCATCCGCAGCGGTCCAAAGGACTTCTAGCAGGACTAGCGGCGGAAGGACGAGTGGCGGGTTCCATGCTTTCGTAACCCACAACGATGGGATGAGATACCCGGCTACTCTCCTCCTCATTCTCTTCGTCCTTTCTCGAGCGCTTCTGTCACTCCTTCTATCTCGTTCCCGTTTCTGTGCTCTACTCGCAAACCCATGCGCACTCTGACAGCTAGAACTGTCAACGGCAGAGGAAGCTCTCGCAACCGCTGATGGTGTTTGAACGGGGCCGAAGTGACGCGAAGGACGAGCGCATACATGCCGGACAAATAACGATACTTCCGCTTTCTCGGCAAACTGGATATTCCTGCTATCCCTGCTATGCCGGTTTCGTCCTTCGCCATGAGCTCTCGTTCTTCTTGTTCCACTTGCCGCATCCTCTCAGAAAGGATAAAAGCAGAAATAAAAAGACGAAAATGCGCGACTTTCTGTAAATATAAGAAATATCGTAGGAACCAGAAACACCTTATTGCGAGACGACTAACATGTCGTTTTTTATTTTTGTTGCAGATGAACCGTCCTATCCAAGTGAAGCCAGCGGACAGTGAAAACCGCGGAGGTGAGAACAAGCAATCGATCCAATATGTCTAAATATCGAAAATTATTTCGCTAATTTAATTACGATGAGGAATATTAAAATTTTTATCAAAAATTCGATAGAATTAAATTTAATTAAGCTTTGAAAAAGAATCATAACGCTCTTAAAGTAATGTTTCCATTTTTTACTATCCACAATATTTTCATTTTTACACCATACAAAGTAAAAAGATATCGCAAGAGATTGTAATCACATATATTTCGAATATTCATGAACAACAGAAAAAAATTAAATATTTCATGAACACGCGGTCAGTGATGAATCAATTACAAATTAGTTTCGTGCTGGAAATACCATACTTCTCTCTCGTATTATACATAAACATAGGGGAAATAATTTTATTCTGCGCAGTATAGGTACTCGGTGTCTTTAATAGCATTAGATTCCATATCAATCGTACAAAAGTACTATGTAATAAACTACAGATAATTCGCTGTAATAGTGAGTCGCGATAACACATTGGTCGTATAAAATTCATACTCGCGCCGGCGGCGCGATAGACTACACGATAAAAAATGTATACCGCGGGTACCCACCCATCCAGTCGAGCTGATATTCATCGGCTCGTTCTCTCTACAGAGTTGTCGCGCGTGGCGGCTCCTCTTCGCGCCCGCGCCATATCTTCCCCGTGCACACCTTGTGCCGAGAACCAATTTTATTAATTAGTAGAATTTTTCAACTGGCGATGGTCGTCATGTTGACATTCGCTTATCGCCATGGACGGCGCGGGTCATAAATTTCGCGTCACAGTAGAATAACGGGGGCAGGCAGGCATCCGCGTATGTATGACGAAGCTCCAGATAATCGAGAGACAAATTGTCGATTGACCATTGTTTTTAATGAGTCGTCGCTTGCGCTCGTGCCCTGCACCTCGTGTTTCTTCCCAATCGCGTGACCATACGCCCACCTTTGTCCTGCCAATCTTATAAATATATAATTTGATTGGTATTATTTGAGAAAAAGCACAAACTAATCGGCACTCTAATCGGCGCGATTATGAGCGTTGTAAAGTATCTCGCGGAAAAATCTCATCGCTTATCCATCCCCATTCGTTCATCCGCTCGCGCTCGCGTTCAATTCGTCCCATACGTTAATTTCTATAAAGCACCTCGGCAAATATAACTCGTATCATTGGAGTCACGATTTAATTAAAAATATGGTATTTATCTTTGGAGGCGGGTCGTAGCCGATCGATACTGTTCCATCCGTTTGGCGAGCGCCATCGTCGAAGCTCCCAGCGTCGCTTCCGATGCATGTAAATAGCAGGGAAGCTCGTCCGGGAATTCCCGAAGGCTAAGAGCCGTTGGGGCCCTCTTCGTTACCATTCGCAAAGTCCGTACCACACCGGGGACAGCGTTCCCGACGAGCTGGCAACTACTCCGAAGTCCTTCCTGCCGACGAAGGTGGGCAGGACTCCAACGCAAGGAGTGCGCTAAGATAAACGAGGAGAATACATATAAGAGAGAAAGAGACAGATGAGAGAAGAGAGAGAGAGAGAGAGAGAGAGATACATATAGAAATGCGAAGAGATCGAGGGAGATCGCGCAGGGCGTTAGACCGGGATATGCGGAAGAAGGCACGGGGGCGACGAAGGGGAGTAGATGAGGGGGATCGTAATTCATATGCTAATCTGGAGGAGATGCCATTGTAATCTCCGGTCGCCTGCCTCCGTGCGGCCCCACAAAGCCTCGGCTTGACGCGGATGCAGGAGTGATCCTGAGCACGGTGCTGCTCTCGCCGTTGCTTCTGCGGCGCAGTGTATACCTATGTAGACGCTGTATCTACGTAGTCGTAGAGAGAGAGAGAGAGAGAGAGAGAGAGAGAGAGAGAGAGAGTAGTACAGTACGGAGGGTAGTACGTACGTACGTACGACGACGACTACGTCGGTACGCCGCCTCCTCTACTCCTACGAACCGGTACCGCGTATCTCCT
>NW_012130103.1:1156648-1163613 GCF_000143395.1 Atta cephalotes | reverse complement strand
AGACAGTGAGAGGAGAGAGAGAGAGAGTTCAATCAGGGAGGTTACTGAACTTCGACAGCATCGTCGAGCCGCCTCCATCCTCAACGGTAACCGCCGATGTCTACCCTCTATCGCGTACGGTCGTACAAGATGGTTTCCGCCACTTCATCTTCGCGTCTCTCATTCTCTTTGTCCACCCTCTAATCGCGTCATCCTTAACAGCCAACCCGGCATGATCTTTACGATTCTTCATGACCGTTGACATAATCCTCATCAGATTATCTCGAGCTGATACAGATGTTAATGACGTCATGTAATTCGTCCGGATAACGCACGAGGTTATGGCAAATCCTCAGTCGCGTAATTAGAGATCCGATGTTACGTTGTTACGTGTAATCTGCTTTAAGATGTTAAAACCGATCCTCAACATCCATCGGAATTGAACTATATTAGAGACATATTACGTTTCAATAACCTCCGTGACATTTGATCACGTTTCGCAATTTTGCAATTAACAATATTACAAGATTACTATCCGATAAAATAGGTGCATTCATTCGAATATTTCTCGTCAGCAGTAATTCATATTTCGGTTTAATCCGTATATAAATTCTATCTCGATCGCATAAATGGATTCTAAGAATTTCATCTTGAACTGAAAACGGATTTAAATCGAATTGAACCACTTTAAGTTGTTCTAAGTAGGTCGAATATACTATAATCGATTATATTTCTTGTCGATTTCAAACTATCACATGAGAAACATTGTATTTTTAGTAAGCAAACTCGATATAACTGTTTCATGATATATTCCTATTAAAAAAAAACGAAGGTTACACCGTTATATATAAAATGATAGTTTAAGGTTTAAGATAGCAATGTCTATAACTACTTCTCTCTTCTATCGAGAAAGATTTTATTGTTCCAAGGGACTTCTTCGCTCTTTTCCACGTTAATGATCACTCTTTATGCCTGCGTTTTACAGTCCTCAATATGCGGTTAGTTACATTATTTTATAGATTTTCTTCTGTAACAATTAGCACTCGAAAGGCGACTGCGCAGAGTAAACGTCTTATTAGCGATACAAAAGGTAAATCAGGTTTTAATTGCGAGACGATGCAAGGCTAAAACATTTGGCTGTGGAAATGACTTGTTTCACTATACCAATTCCTCTTATCGCGCGAGATACCGTAAAGTGTTTGTGCGATAAATCCATCCGCGAATTGTACGAAAAACCATACAAACAATTCAAAAGATATTTCATGCTAAATTTGACTTTATCTTAAATCCTTGCTAACGTTTAGAAATTTATCGTGTTGAGATGCGCGAACAATGACCGTTCATAAATGTACTATCTTCCGTAATATCGGTTGCAATTTTACGACCGCAACTCGTACAAGCTATGTACTTATCCTTTCCAGTTCTTATCGCAGTGATGTATCATCAAAGATACGTTTACTTCAGAAATCTCAGCGAAATCCATTCGAGTGAAGCTTCCCGACTAGCTCTTTTCCGAAACATTTTTCACGCACGTCGATGGTAAGACTCTGCACGCGCGATAATAGCAGCCGAAGCACAGCTGGAATTAAGTTTACAGCGACGAGAACAGATTTGAGAAATGCGTATCTCGGAAGTTGGCCCACCGACTCAGGGTCGAAGTTTCTACGACTGGATAAGGGTGGGTGCTGCTGTACCGGAGCTAGTTGAGCAAGTAGATAAGTTTCGATCCCTCAGCGAGCCACCTTGCTCCCACCGCCATCACTCGCCTTACCGCTACCTCTTCGTCGTAGATAAACGTATCCCAGAATATCGGATTGAAGAAAAGGGGAAAGGGGGCCTACAACCGCCTTCTCGCGTCGACTGCCAAGTTCGACTGACATGACGTGGACTGGTCTTAAACTCATCCGAGAGAAATCCTCGTGGATTATAAGAGTCCGTTTTCGTACCTCTTCTTACGACGAAGAACGAAGGATGACGAGGTCGTAAGACGAGCGCAAACTTACTCGCTGGATTTGTACTGCAACTTCATTTTATGGTATATCGGAGAGTATTCGCAAAGTTAGTTCGTATATGTGAGCAACGAGTAATGTCAGAGAAATATGAAAATTACAAAAGCATTTATGAAATATTCTTATTTATTGTGATATTCACTTGAATGAACGTGTTAGAATATTTGAATTTCGTAGAAGAAAAATGTATTTTGATGTTCATCGACTTTATTTTAACTAGAGTTTTAATTTTACAGCTAGTTTTTCTTCAATTTCTAAATAATAAATTTATGAAAACATGTACTGAATATATTCAAAGAGAGAAAAATATCAAAATAATTAAATTTTATTTTAGAGAATATTAATTGGAATTATATTAATAAATTCTTAATATAATACTCATTTTATTCATTTGGAAAAAAAGAATAACAAGCTAACAGATATATTTTTTGAAATTATTATTTTAATCCCCTCTCTCCGCGAATAGTCACCTGGAGTATTTTTATTCCAGCGACAAAAAAATATGAATTGTAAAATAATATCGTTTTACGATGTCGATATTGTTCAATATATTTTTTCTTCCGTAATAACCATTCTTTATAAACCTTTAAATATGCAATTCTATCGAAAACTTGCAATAAAAAAGCGTTATGTTAAAAATTTTAATTTTTTTTTAAATATTGTTAAATAAGCTATTTGACGCGTTTTTTCCATTTACTATTTCTTTGATTTATACTTACGTTTTTAAAAAATTGTGAATAAATCTGTATCCATAATATTCTCAAACTAATCCTAATAATTTAAATAAAGCGATTCATTGGCATTAATTAATGACAATTCGACAGAACAGTGCCATTTGACAGGTTTATAGTATAGGAAAAATACATTATCATGAATAAAATGTGATTTAAATATCCGCGTTGTGTCAAACAAAACGTTCGCTTTGTTCTCATCGTCCAGAGCAAAATGATAATTTCTCTTTCGCTTTCGCTTGGGGAATCGAAGAGCGCGTTACACTTAGCTCAAAGGCGACAAAGGTCCAATTCTTGGTCCCTACGGTATCCTGACGCGACAATAGAAGCGAACTCTCGATGAAAAGTACCCGAGGCTAAGAACAGACGGGATATTTCCCGACGAGGCGTTGATATGCCGAAGGGAATCGAGACGGGTGTGCATGCGCGGTATGAGGATTGCCAAGGGTAAAAAGAGGGGGAGGGAAGAATCTGCGGAAAGCGGGGATGCAATGAGGCTGCAAGTCAGGCGAGAATCTAATTTCCCGAGACAAATCCTTAAATGTGCCCCGGAGCCTGACTGGAAGGCGCGAGCCGAGGCATCTCACGGAATGAGCTCTCGTCTAGCATCCGCGACAACGACCTTTAACTCGGCTCGCCAATTTTGCGTCTCCATAACCCTCTCGCGAAACGCGTCATTAAGCTCATTCACGCGGGAAATGCGGTAGATCGAAAACAGAGCGTCGCAATCCGGGATGCAGTCGCGATCTAACTGGAAAAACATAACTCCCCTCTCGTGTGTTTTTTGCTCGAACGAGATTGCCCGATGCATTGCATAAAAACAGCATCTCTTAATTAATTTATTGATAAAGACAACAGAATGAAACCTTTTAGAAAAATCTGCAATAAATTTGCATTCATGAATGTTGATATGAACTCCTACGAAAGATTTCTCAATTAGTTACAATCAAACGTATTGAGGTGTTTATTCAAGGAAATTATTCCAATTTCATTATCGTAAATAGCATAATATTTCAAATCTTGTTATCAGTATTATTGATATTTCGTGATAGTTTAATTCCTGCGATTATTAATCTGATTGTATTATATCCACGACTAATATTATATTATGAAAATTAGGTTGTTATAATTATATAATATCTAATTGCAATGTTAAAATCAAAAATACTCACACTTGATATTTAACAATAATCAAACGGAATATATACATTTTAATGAAACTTAATCATTGCTACGCAAATGAATTCAATGAAGTAACCTGAAAATCGATAAGTAATGATCAATTATATAAAATAAATTGTAAGAGAAGTAATTTTCGCTCAACGCAGCGATAAGCATCGATCTTTTTTTACAAATAATATTCTTGTTACTGATCATAATTTTTTTTTTATAATGTGATAGGTTGTATCGTATTCATCACACAGAAGATCCGATCGAAAAAATGTCCTGTACGGTACGAGTATACGAAAGAAAACGCATGGGTACGAATCGCAGTTGGGCGAGATTAAGATCGAATTGAATCTTGCGAGGATTCATATAGATGACGAATGGTGTATCTTTTTTAGGTCCAATGCCATTTCTTTGTTTCTGTTCTGTATTCCAGAGTGCATGATGGACGACGGGAGCGCCTGTGCCATCTTCTGGAAGTAGGAAGCACCGGTTTCGGCCGCTGAAGGTAACTTCGACTTCCAGGAGATAGCTAGCTTCCTTCCAGTACCTCTATTCTTCTTCTCCGCAAATTGGCAGAAAGAGAACTTCCCCCCTCGATGAAATGAGAACAAAATGAATAAGGAAAAAGAAACGGGTCCAACTACCCAGCCCCTCATTCTCTCCCGCCAACATCACGCCAACACCGCTGATTCAGCCAGCACACAGCCCGCCGCAAAGTTCATTTTGCTGCTCGCTAGTGTTTGAACCACCAAAACTCCAGCATTCCCTCACGAACCACTATCCCTTAGCCCGACTTAGTGCAGCCGGTACATATCTATCCGTTGAGAAGGCTAAATTTGCACAAAGTGCTCGTCCAAATTCTTTCGCAAAAAAAAAAGAAAGGTCTCAAATTTCTCGGAGCTTTTGACACACGCGCGACTTATTAGGACTCTCGCGTACGTTTAGGATTATATCTGTGAATTGGTTCTGGATTGGCACAAACAATTAGTTAAAAATTCAAAAGTTCAAAGTTCGATTTCCCCAAATACATTGATTTTCAAAAATCAAAATCTCTTCGCTGATAAAATTCTCGAATTGCTCTGAACTGAAAATTCAATTGTAATACTCGCACGTTCTTCCGATAATGCGCACTGCTTATCCGCGCGATGAAAAACGCTATTGGGCTCCTCTATCAGTCAGTCTCGCCATCCCCTTCTTATCCGTTTCTCATCCGGCACGATACGCATCATTTTACGCATTACAGAAGGTATTATAGACAGTGTTGTGCGTGCCCACATGCGTGACTGAAACCTGTAGCCGTAAACCTGTCGTTCGTGTTTTTTTGCTCTGTTTATTACGCACCGCCGTTACACACTATTGAAGCCTCGTTACGACGAGGCGTGCGTGGCGTGGACGCTCTTAGAATTCAGACTGGCATAATGAACTGAGAGTGATGCAGAATATAGATAGAGAGAATCGCGGTCTTAGAGCGTCTACCGACCGTACGATAGCAACGACCCTTTGCTCCGAGTACCGAGTTTATTGTACGTTTCTAAGTCCATAAGTCCCGACGTCTTACATTCCCGAACCCCCTGTCTAATTTCATATCCATATTCGTATGGACAAAACCATCTTGATCGTACATATTATATATATATATATATATATATACATATATATATACATATATATCGCTCTTTACAGCTATGATCATATAATAGTGGCTCGCTCGTTGGATGTGTTGTCTCGTTCGTTGTCAATGTGTTTTTTATCACCTCTGTACATATTTTCTGATTATGATATAATATATGTGAGCTACATTTATCTTATTGTATTATCTAGATTTGACATTTCTATATATAACAATATAACATCCCTATTTCTCAACAGTCGATTGAACCATTCTCCCACCTGCCGCATTCCATTCCCAGTTCAATTGGAACTATTTCCTGTGTTATCCTACTAATTGTGAATCTCGCACAGACATAATCGTATTTTACTATTTGATATTACGAGGATACACACACATAACGAATACATACATTAATACACATTCAGTGCAGATATTTCTAAACAAACTATCGCTAATTTATCAAAATTTGATTTGTAACTGCTACAATAATTTTAGGATAAATTTAACTTACACAAAGTCGAAAATACTTTTAAAAGGGAAATTGATTAAAATCTTTTGCCGAACAATTTTAAGTACGCTGCATCCACTTTAAAAATGAGCTAAACGGAAATCGAAATGATTTTTATATTGAAATGATAATCTTGAAAAATTCTCAATCGGATTCGAATATCATCAGATAAAATTATATTCTTTTCATTTAACATGAAAACATCTCATATAACCCATTCTTCCTCATTCAACTTTTCGCGCACAACTTAGAAATAGCTGCAGAATATAATAAGTATTCATTGTTAAACTTTGTGTAACGGTGATTCATCTCGAGAGTACATTATGTTTTCTGTCTGCTAAACAGCTAAACAGTAGTTTAGCGGAATTGCTTCTACAGTTGTAAAAAAAAAAACTCGACACGGATCACCGTCGGGAGTGTCAGCTATAATTGGATCGCTTAACATCCTACCTGGTTTTATCGCGATTCCGTTTGTCATTCGTTTTCGATTTTTGATATACTTATAATACCAAATGTAGATCAACATTGATTTTGAATTATTTGTCTTTGTTATATTACGATTTCCGTTCCCATTAAAGTACCGTTTTCCACTGTTACAACACTGTATGTTACATTGTTATCGGTTATGATAATTGTTCCCGTGGTTGTTCTCGATTTACTATTGTCGCACAGAAGACACACATAAAACCCATAACCCATACACGTACATTTGCGCGATTTCCAGTGCTATTAGATGTACACGTTGACGTAATAACGAGTGTAATCGTGCGCGTTTAAGGTACCGTACGTGTGCACATCAGATATGTTACGTTTTTATATATATATATATATATATATATATATATATATATATATATATATATATATATATATACTCCTCTCTCCTCTAGAGTGGTGGTGTCGTCGTGGTACGTTACGTTACGTTACGTTCGTTCGTCGTCGTGTCGACCGACGTA
>NW_012130103.1:1127841-1155952 GCF_000143395.1 Atta cephalotes | reverse complement strand
CTTATATAGTACGTACGTACGTACGTAAGTAACGTAGTAGTAGTACGTCGTCGTCGTACGGTTACGTACGTAGTGTACTACATAGATATAGTTAGTTTATTATTATATATATATATATATATATATATATATATATATATACATATATTATATATCTATATATCCCTATCTCCCTCCCTTTAGGATGGTGGATGCTGGTGTAACCGTGTAACTTTGTCGTTCTCGGTGTTAGCCGCAAGATCTTCTCTTTAACGCCTATATAACGCTTAGCTCACACACAGAACTGACTAACGTTGTTCTTTCTTTTTTTCTCTGTTCCCTCTATTTCGCAACGTGCCGTCATCGACCCGCAGACAGAAAGCTGTTCGTTGGTATGTTAAGCAAGCAACAAACTGAAGACGATGTGCGACAGCTGTTTACTACCTTCGGTTCAATAGAGGAGTGCACCATCCTCCGTGGACCCGACGGAAGCAGTAGAGGTGAGTGCTCATTGTCAGCTGTTTACATAATATATTTGGTAACTGTTGCATGATTAGTAATCGTGTATACAAACAAGTGTATACAATCAATTTTCTCAACCTATCTCCGAAATAAATATTTCCTCGAAAAAATTACGATTTAAGTATCACCCGCTTATTTCAATTTTGTATTCAACATGAAAAATTCGTAAAAACATACGTGAGAATCGCAGATATTGTGACCAACGATTCACTATCATAAAAAGTTCAAAGATCGCCGATAAAGGAATTTAAAAATAGCTTCAGTGCTTCAGTCCCTGAGGGATTAAGCACGAAAACTGTATTCTCTCTAGAACTAAGTGTACCGTAACGTGGTGCGCGTATATTTTTATGTCGTAGGATAAAAGCATAGGCACATTGTCCATAAAAATACGGGTATCTGTGCAATTTTTAGCCGCAGGGCGAGATATTCGCGTCCCTCTTTACTGCACGATCGTTTTACGTCTTCGCTGCGCATTATCTCTTTTATTCCATTCATACAGTTTTAATCTTTAAAAAATTAGCGAACATAACTATTTGTGAAGTAAAAGCTTATGTAATTTCAATGCTATTGTTTCATCTTGTTAGCGTGTAAAAGCAATTAATTTCATGATATATAGAATGCAATAAATGCTCATTGTATTTCAGTTTCTATTAATAATTGCAACTAAAAATTTACAGATTTATTAATTTTTTTTTTTTATTATTAAAATAAAGTTTAATTTGAATTAAAAAATTGAGTTTTTGTAATTTTAAAGATCTCTCATACATTTTTTATCATAAAAGAAAAGTGACATTTTGTTAAAGAAAAATTTGTTTTAAAATGATCGAGAAATAAAAAAGAGGTAGTGTGGTAACCTTAGACACTTTGTACATCATCATTTGAGAGAGCCATGAAGCTCATAATCCGCGGCGCCTTTAGGCATTTTCATCGAACGATGAAGCGACAAAGAGACTCTCCGGGGCACTTGCTTTTCAGAGGGGATGAGGACGAACGGACTCCGCGAAATTAATCACGAGATGAGGCAGCAAAAGGGAAGGAGGGCGACTATCTCAAAGGAAAGAAGGCAATTGCCTCGACCAAGTATTACGAGAAGGAAAAAAGAGATAGAGACCGCCCGACGATGATGCACGACTAAGCCCAGGCGGAAGGATATAATCGCGACGGCATTTGAATATTTGCTCGCGCTGTAAACAGCACGAAAGGATAGATAAGGCGGCAAGGGGATGGATGTAATTCGGGCGGGGATAACTGACGGAATGGCGGACGAAAAGTGAGCGCGGAGCTGCAGTCGGACGAAGCGGCGAGAGCAATAATTTCCGCTGGACGAGGCGGCGAAATTTAAATATTTTCATTCAAGAGTGAAGACCTCGCGATGCGTCTTCACTCGGAAGGTAACTAGAGGAGGGGAGGAGGGTAGCAACGAGCTACAGAGGTGATCGAAGAAAATGGAAAAGCAAGGCGGACCGGCGAAAAGGAAAAGAGAAGAAAGGGGGAGGGAGAAGAGTGAGAGCGAAGAAGAGATAGGGTAAACCGAGGGCCGGGAGAAATAAGGAAACGGGTAGGAAGAGCGCGGGTAGGCAGGCGCGAATGTAATTAAATTCCACTTTGAAGTGAAACTCACTTTCAGCAGTTAATAAGATTTTGATTCGCAGTCGGTGACGTAACGCAGCGCGCCCATCGTCTTTGGCAGGTAGGCGCTGCTCGCTCGCGACGATGAAGGAAGCACGGAACACACCAAGAAGGAGAAGTAAGAACGGAAGTAGTATGCAAGAGAAGGAGCTTTACAATGTGCGAAGTCTGTGCTTCTTCGCTTCGAGCAAAGACCAAGCCCACCGCCCGGCCTCTCTCGTCCTACGGTTCCACCGTTGCGTCAGAGCTCCGGTTCTTTGTCGAAAGCCAGAACGATGTTGCGCCAGCTCTCCGAGCTCTTTAATTAAAATTACGCGAACGCGCACACCACGACGACAGTTTCCAACCGGTAGTCGGTTTATCACGTAGAATGCATTCGCAATTGCTCGCCGAGAATCTCAGGTATGTCGCCCCGACAATTACAATACCTTTGACGAAATGAAGCACGCAAGGTCTGAACGCAATCTCAAGCTTAATCTCTGCACTTCGCAAAGTTGACCTTCCGCATTAGGCAAGGTCGATCAAGGCAACGTTAACCACATCTCGGTCGCATCCATTTCTCCGAATCTCCCGAAACGAGTTCTAATTCTACGAGTTCCTATTCTCAGCTAGCGCTTAGAGGGCGAATCTTCCAGAGATAATTCCACCGCAATTCCAACCGCGACATTCGTCCTTGGACACTGTCAGAACGAAGTTACTCAGCGGGGATAGATGTGCTTGCCGTGGGGAAGGGCCTGATCACTTATTCCGCGCAACTCCGCGGCATATCCCACGCCCCGATCTCGTCCCGGTAGAAACTTTCCCAACACGCTTCATCACCGCTCGCCGAGCCTCGGTCGAGTTTCATAACTAGCTAATCCGACCCGTAATAGAGAGATCAAGCAGAGCTCCAACGAGCGCGGCCGTGTGTGTGTATGTGCGTGCGTGTGCATGTGTGTGTGTGTGTGTGTGTGTGTGTGTGTGTGTGTGTGTGTGTGTGTGTGTGAATACAGACACACATACATACACATAACATATATATCGCTATACTGGCCTATGTGGCACCAAAATTACAACGGAGAAGATATCGTTTCGGTAACTCTTATTCTGGCATCATCCGTCAGTAAAGCACGGGGATCAGTTACACGTCGGGAATGTAAATGCACACGACCGGAATATCCTGTTATATACTTAACTCGCACAATTTCCGTCAGCTGGTGACCTTCCAATGAGTAACGACGATCGAAAGTTATCAGCGATATCCACCGTCGCTCTTTGCTTCCATTCGCTATTCTTTCAACTTAACTTTTCTTATCGGATAATGTTACCTATCTCGAAAGGTGATGGAAGATTTGTCGATAACGAGAAGTCTAAAAAAAGAAGATCTTTGAGTTCTTAGGGAGATATGATCGTCATCATTCCCCGTTGTTGTCGTCGTCTTCGCCGTTGCTGTCATCGTCGTCGAAACGACGCACTGCGTTATCCCTCCTCCGCAGCTTTTCCTCAAGCCATCCCGTCATCTCCCAGGAGGAAGAGGGGAACGACGATGGAGCTCTTCGTCCAATTATTTTTCCCTCGCTTCGAAACATTTCAACGCCACTTCAACGAACGAACTCGTTCTATTCTCGTTGCCGCGCAACCCTCTCCGCCACCCTACGGAAGAACAGAACCGCGTCACTTCTTCCCCGGTTCGCTCCGATTCTCTGTCGGAGTTACATCCCCTTCTAGCTGTGCGTACGCGATCCCAACTGGGCCCACCCCTTAACGCGAAGTCCGCATTATTTCAATTGCGCGAACAGCAATAATTCACTAAGAAGATTATAAAATGTTTATGAATAATGGAACAAAGTATATATATATATATATATATATATATATATATATATACTGAGGGAAGTTCTTCTATCACGAAACGCAGGAAGGTACACTTGTCGAGGTAACACCACGCTATATTACAGTAAAACGAAGGCACCTTCTGTGGTAGCAATCGAATCATGTGCGTCACGATTGCGCAACCGTGTGCCGTAAGCGCGATACGATTATTCAAACCGGGGAAACAATTCCGTGCATTAAGTCGTAATAACATTGCGCGTCGGTATTCCCGATCCTCTTTTGTCGCCAAGACTCGCAAAACGCGGTATTTGGTACTCACAGCCCCAGCCGCCGCACTAACTATCGGGTGGCATTATGTAATTAAAACATTTAACCACCCCCTCTCCCCCTCCCTTCCCCCACCGAGCACGAGAGAAGTACAATAGATCATGAGTTCGCGAGTTACTGCGCGAATAATGCAATTACGAGAAACATTATATCGTTCGCTTCAAGATCTCACTTTAAGGGATGCGGCGGATGCTAATTTACTCGGTTTTAACATAACGTCTATCGCTTTATGCAGACTTAAAGCTTCTGATGTGTCGCTATAAACATATTACGATTAGTAATCTTGTAAGAATTAAAATGAAAATTTTAATTGAGAGAACCAACTAAAAGCAAATGATATTTCTGCAATTCGCGAATTGCTAAGTGTTCTATGTCAATATGTTCTTGCAGTCGATCCGTTAATAATGTATGCGTTTCATGGACTACAAACGAATGTTTAGGGATTAAACACGAGCGACGTGCAATCGGCTGTTTTCTCAGCACATTTGTGTCAGTACGATTTATCGTCGTGGTAATAGTTAGCGCCCTTTAAATCGTCGCTCCAATTCGCCGATTATAGTACCACGTGGATGGGTAGGCACTCGCATTTATTCGCGCGAAATCATTTCCGATCATTTTCGATGGAGCTTTCGTTTTTGACTGCGCGATGTAAAGAGATTGCGACGGCCGCGTTAACGATATTGCTGACGGGAAATATGACGAATCAATAATTTCCTCAGCCTAGCATTTTATGATGGGGCATTAAACGAGCGATGGTTATCGACGATTAATCGTTCGGCTGTCACTTGCACCGGCGCGTCCACGCGCGGTATGTATCGTGCCTTAATACGCGCGGACAATTTGCATTCTTTATCTTCGACACGCACATGGAACGTATGCCTCCATTATTGCACAAGCACGGGATATATTACTGTCATGAGGATTATAGGCAAAAATATTCTGCGCTTTACGGGTACACTCTCATTATCGCGAGGCTATAAACTTGTCCGTCCTCATTATCCGTGCAGTTATCAAGCTGTAATTCCATTAATGATTCTACTTATTACGATGCGATGAAAATTGTAGAATATAAACGTAGCGTTTCCATGCCATGCTTCCAAGGCGCAATATACAAAACGAATATTAAGTGTGGTGTAAAAAAAATAATCGGAATCGTGATAGAATTGCATATTACAATGATCGATCATCATTTAAAGTGGTGCAAATTGTAGAATATAAACGTAGCGTTTCTGCGCCACGTTTCCAAGGTACACACTGTTAACTTCATAATGTTAAATTATACTCAATTTAAATTTTTAATCATTTCTTATTTCTATAAGTCGTTCTATAAGTCGTCGCAATTTCGTATTTCTATAAGTCGTTAATTTAATTAAAACAACGGAGCTAAATAATTTTATTACAATTTTGAGAAAGTGTATTTAACTCAAATTTAATTTTTTATTTATTAAGTGCACACGTTAATTGTGAATACACGTTATTTACTTTGAAATTATCACAGAAATGAATGATTTACATCTTGACGTACGTGGAAGTTGAAACAACAAAATCTTGTACAACTTAAGAGATTGGATTGTCATTACTTCTTCGATATCCAACAGTAAATCTCGTAAATCTCTAAATCTCGAAGAGTAGAATCTCATTCGAAGAGACTGAAAATTTATCCTGTCCACTCCTGTTCAAGATTTTCACTCTTTTTAGAGTGAGATTTACTCTTTTGAAATGAGATTCACTCCAAAGGAGTGAAATCTCAATTTTTTTTTGGAATATAATATCATGGTAGATTGAACCTTACTCCAAAAAAGGACTTGACATTTCATTCCTTCGGAATCTCATTCCAAAAGAATAAATTCTCTTGAACAAGAGTGGCCGTATTTTCACTCTTTTTTCAAGACAGACTAAATTTTCAGTCTCTTCGAATGAAATTTTACTCCCCGAGATTTAGAGAATATACAAAACGAATATTAAGTATACTGTAAAAAAATGATTGGAATCGTATATCGGTAGAATCGCATATTACATCGAGATGACCGGTCATCATTTATAGTAGTAAAACTACCATCTTGATGTAAGCACCGCTGCCACCTTCTGGCGCCACTCTACCCGTGAAAGAGGGTACTCTCGGGTGGAAGCTCTCAATATGTCCGACCTAATCCTCTCCCAGAGGACTCGGCGTCCCCTCTCGCGCTTTACTTTGCAATACGTACAAACATTTCGAGCCCAGCTGCGCCACGGGATTTAGGAGCTGAGCGATTAATAAATGCTCCGTACGACGAGCTGGCACCAGGACTCTCCGACAGCCACTCGACGAGGAGGCTGCCCGTGATTTACCGTCCGGACTCGCGTGTCTGCATCCAAGCCCCTGCCGCTTCGTCTGGATTTTCGGTGATTTCGCGGCATCGTTATGATTTAGTGCTACGCTCCGTTTGAAACATCGACGACGATCGATCTTGTTCCTTCAACGTTCAAAACTTGGACTAGCGTAAGACGAAGTCGAAGTGACTGACGAATCAGTCGTAGTAGAGAAGCTGATATCTTCGCACTCTCTGTTTAAGAAATACATCCCTTTCGCATTATTCTAATAAATATATATTTAATGCTCAATGCTTGTCATCATTTATTGTAAAAGAATTATATGTAAAATTAATTAATGATTGTAATAGATAATTTTTGGATCTTAAAGATGTATATCTATACATATATAAAACCACAACTTACAAATAAAATTATTCTTCTTTATAGTAATTAAACATTAGCAAAAGTAAATTTACCAATGAATTACGTAAAATGTTTTTAAGTTATGTTATTGATAACAAACGTAAAAATATAAATATAATATTGTAGAATCCTGTTACATTATATTACGAAAAAAAAATATTACACAAATTTGTACATTTATACAGAAACTATAAAATTTATTGTCTAATATAAAGATATATTTACACAATTAGAGATAAAAGTATTCATTTCTGTAAAACAATTTTGTATATTTCCATCTCGATTTCCATCATGAATTATGTAATTTTTACACACATTTGTAATTTTACATACTTTTTTTACAATATACTAGTACAAATTAGTACACCAACAGCATTAAATTTTTATTAGTAAATGCGAATTTGATTTATGACGATGAAGGTCCAGCTTAACATTGCTGTGACAGCACGGAAATAACTACACAGTAATATTATCGACATTGTGATAGAAGGAAACAGCATCAGTATGTACATTATTCGAAAAAAGACCTGCTTTACAAAACTTACTTGCAACTGATTATATGATTACAAGTATGATCGTACTTGATGTCACTCGATGATCACGTAGCATGAGAGTGATCAGGCTAGTAATGGATTATTAAACTTTCCACGTTACTTTACGACATAGTTCTGCAATACCTCACAACCTATAAAGCTACGAAAACGTTTTCCTTTTAACGATCTTCTGAAGTCTGAACCAGTATATAATACGGCTAGTTATTAATAATACTATTACTAGTTTTGAGAGACTTAACACTGTCCTTGCTATTCATTACAATCACGTCGCAATATTTTCGCCATCTCGCATTCAATTCATGAATTCTAATTATTATAGCTTGCCCATTAAATTTCTGTTTATCATAAATTTTTATGTTGATGAATTATTACGCTCTGATCATTCAGCGTTCTTTATGTCAACCATGAAATTATAAAGAATCATTATTGAATGTAAGTAGAATTTCACAAACATTGCTGAGATCAGATTCGAACGTGTCGAATAGCTTTTACGATCAATATGTGCAACATCGTAAATCTGATGAAAATCCCATAAACATTCGGTAGTAACTTGCGCAATATTATTTCGTGGTACGGATATAATATTACTCGATATATATATATATATATATATTATTCGCGAATTCGTATTATCGGCTTTCTGTAATCGTACGGACTAACAAATCGAGAACTTTACACGGTAGCTAAATTAGTCGCAGACTTAAGATTAGTTTTCGTAAACGATTACGAAACGCAGAATTGCACTGGATCGGATATGAAAGTTTCGAACAGAAACGCGGAGAGAAGTCGAGAGAGGGAAAGAGGATGCTGCTTTAGAGTGGTCTGTTAAGCTGCCCACCATGGGTTATATCCGATAACGCACTGCGACGAGCTGTTGCTCGTCGAAGGGACGAAGCGTCGAATCGGGATGGGTAATGCACGAATGTGAAGGTTTATGGGCAATATGGTATATTTACGGTTGACGGGCAAAAGCCGCCATATGGAGGCTAATAGAAGGGGACCGAAGTATCCTCTCTTGCGCTCTTCCTTCTTCCGTCATCTCTGCGAGCTACGTTGGGTGAAAAGCTCGCGGATATTGACGAAGAAGGCTCCCACCACGTGCAATATCCCTCGGTGGATATTGACGCGATGTCAGGCAAGGAACGAACGAAGGAACTGTGAGACGACCGCGAGGATCTTACGACAACCGCATGCTTCTTGCGACCTTTCGTGAACCAGGACGGTAATCGCATTAATATAAAGACGGTAAATCTTGATGCGCACAATGGCGCCTTGTGCCACGACAACAAAGACACGTTGCTTCCTAGCTGTTGTTGCTTACACATTCACAATAGGGTACGTCGTGTCATGACGATCAACGAGGTCGACTCGGTCGACTATAATTCGTGTGAACAGGCAGAGATACCCCTTGTGTGAACACAATTTTATCTTGGAAAAATTGGATATTTCTAAATCAAAATATTATTGAAAATAATGAATCACGAAAATTTTACATACACAAGAAAGTGTTTGATTTATTAAATTAAATAATACACAATCGGCAAAAAAGACACATCGGCGTAGCCGATATTTATTTACTGCTTTTATACACAATGCACACATTTAATTTATTAATAATTATAATACGAAATTGAAGCGATGAGAATAAATCTAATTAAGTAAGAGAAATCCTATTTTCGGTCAAAGCGGATTTTAGTGCTTAAATATTTCGGTGTGAATTTATATACATATCCAATTTTGCAAATCGCGCGTAGAAATCCTTTTCGATTTTAAAATATAATCATGAACAGAACTAGAGCAGTAATATGACATATTAAATTAACAAACAATTTAATATTTTTTTTATAATGATAATAAACACTCTTATAAGAATATTAGATATTAATAAAGTATTAAAAACTGCGAATAATTTACTGCGAAAAATATTAATTCAGCCTTCAAATTTATTAAGTTTATAAAAATTCTAAACATTTATTTTTTGATTCTTCAAAATTTACTATTTGATTTATATCGCTTTTTTCGATAACGATCAGATTAGATTAACCCTACCAGGATAGAGGCAAGAAAAAAGTATACATCTGAGGGTCAAAGATGTCCTATTTTGCATATATATGTATCTTTCAAAAGATATCCATTTGATCTTGATCTTGTTAAATTGACAAAGCAAGCTTACAGCTAGAGAGAGCGGTTCAATTGACATGATACAGATCCTTATCGCGCTTGGCATGTCTCGCGTGACCGAGGGAGAGGGTGCGAGATCTAGTTTGGTGATCCCTCAATGAAAAAGTCCGTGATATAACGTGCGATTTAAATAAATCTGTCACACGAGTCGTTATTTATATCACCCTCTCGCCATTCACTTTCGGAATGTGTTTGCATGCGGGATTTTGGTGCACTGCCGAGGTCAGAGCCAAATGTCGAAACTCTCAATACATTAAATGCATCATACAGTCGGTAGATAGATTTACTTCTTCTCGGACGACGATGATTTATCGCAATGCTGTTTATTGAAGCGCATCCAGTTAATCAAAATAATCCTCCGAAAATACTATCAATAGAGATGGTATCAATATCACGGTATGTTTTTTTCTAAGTTTTCTCATCTCAAAATAACATCATATTAAAAAGTTGACTGGAAAGGTTTCAAAACAAATGTATTTTTTACTATTATATTTACAATATCAGAATACTTGAAAAGTGAAGTAAATTGAAAAATCTATCGAAAAATATATTCTAAACCAAATACATGCGAGCAACAACTTTTCTTAACATTGATTGAAGAAAACTTAGAACCCAACAGAAGCAACTGGGATAAACTAATTATTTTTAACGTGTTAAAAAATTCGAGCTAAAATTTTTTAATAGGTGCAAATTTGATTTGCGATGATGATGGGAAATTCAACTTTAATAGAGATGTTTTCATACTTCAGAAACTCTCCAGGAGAGCAGAGTTCATTAGATTTTATCGTTTCCCTCCCACTGTTATGATCGTTACACATTCTTATTAAGTAACGACGAGAGTTGCGAATTGTATGAGAAAACCATCGCATATAAAACTGGGTGGAGGGTGTGGCGAAATTTCTTTGATCTTTCATCTTGTTGAACCTAAAAAAAGCAAGGTAGATATATGGATACGAAATTCTCTTTCTATTATTGTCTTATTAATCGAATTTTATTTCAGGAGAGAGAGAGAGAGAGAGAGAGAGAGACCTGGGAGTATTTTACTCTTTAAATCTCGTGGAGTGAAATCTCATTCAAAGAGACTAAAAATTTAGCCTGTTTTGAAAAAAAGGCTCACTCTTGTTCAAGAGATTTTTATTCTTTTTAGAATAAGATTTACTCTTTTGACATGAGGTTCACTCCAAAGGAGTGAAATTTCAATCCCTTTTTTGAAATAAGATGTAACTGTTCATTCCAAAAAAGGGATTGAGATTTCAGAGTAAATCTCATTCAAAAAGAATGAAAATCTGCCACTCTTAAACAAAAATGACCATGTTTTCATTCCTTTTTCAAGACAGGCAAATTTTCAGTCTCTTCGAGAAATTTCACTCTAAGAGATTTAGAGAGCAGAAATCTTCAAGAGATTGGACACGATTTAGTCTGCCATATTTTTCAGGACCTTAAGATAGATTGAGATACCCACGCATCTCATTTCTATCTTATACTCTCACATCTATCTTATTGTATCTTAAACGTCCTAAAAATATCTACACAAGTTATTTAAACTGTCCAGTCTTTAGTTTACTTGAGGATCTCTCTCTATTGTATTCTACTCTTAACATTGTTCCATCTCTTTCTAAGTCTGTCAAGATGATCTCGATATTATATTTCGTTCAGTACTACTGGAAGAAACACTCGATGCCCTTCGCGAAATACATTTCATAATTGACGGGGAGTCTACGAACCGGACCCTCCGAATACCGCAGCCTTGCCAGTCCTCCCGCGGCAGATTCATCTGGATTATAATACAAAACTACTCTCCCGCGCACGGCGTATTTACCCGGCATTAAATTACACAGACGGTCGCGCGCGCTGTCGAGGGTCCAGTCCAGTCCAGCGCAGGGCGCCTCGCCGCGCCGGTTTACTTTCATCACATTCAATATTGATCACGCTCAGCGTGCGCGGCTTTATTTATGCAGCGCGGCGCGCATTGTTACACGACCGGTTACGGAAATCGTGTCTCGCTTTGATCAACATGCTGCATCTGCGTCGGATTTTGCCGCAGCTTTTTCTGGCGCGCCGTATTTCATCCCAGCTTCATTCGATGCGTTTCCTTTCTATTTCGTGAGAAAACGAGATCGACTCTTATTAAATCTCAGAATCGCAGCTAGAATAGCGTGATTTTATAATGACGTCACATTCATACTTTATTACGTATCGTATCGTGAAATATTAATCGCTAAACATGTTGCATGATAAAGGATTTCTATCGAAATTTAATATACGTCAGTACGGCTTTAGTCAAATTTCTATTGAAATTTAATGTACGTCAACATGGCTTTATTCCAAATTTCAAAATATATTTACATGAATCACCGCTGAGTCAAGTTATGATGTAAAAACCGCGTTTGTTAGCCATTGACATTGAATCTTGCCCAAGTTTTTTTCCTCGATATCGTCACATCTGGCGTCCGCCACGCGAGTCGTTTTTTCCCGCCTATGTTAGGTGTCTTTCAGAATTTCTTAAGACAATGTAGAGGAAATACACATAAACGTGCGAAGGGATCTACCAGTATTCCCGAGGAAATTCCGGTCACGTACAGCACTTCTGTTTCGCTCGACGGACGTCTCTCGAGAGCGAACATTTACCCATGCAAATTTTTAGTTATGGCTGAAGCATATGAAGGGACGCGCTTTTAGCGCCCGGTAATCCCTGCTTTGCCGTTAAATAAACAATTTTCCTTCATGTCGCGCTTTGGCGAAAATACACGCGAAGAGAAAAAGAGAGAAAACGCATATGAAGCTGCCGATAACGTGCTGCTTCCATAAAACAAAAATATGTGTAACGACACGGCTATACCCGCACGAGAGACTCTTGTCATATAAATTCTCATCTTCATGGCGAGATACTCCGCATAATCGCGACATGAAGGAGAAATTGCACAATCTTGATAATTGCAGCCTCGATTGCTGCAGGAAAACAGCTTATTATTACATTTAGTTAGAGCAATAGTCGAATTAAGATATGAAAATAGAAGGAAGTATAATAACAAATAAATACTGGTTGAAAGAGAATTGTAGGTGTATATTCTATAGAAAAGGCAGGGATTGTATAGAGCGTTATAGAATAGAATTTTATTCTCTTCAGCATTTATAAAGTCAAGAAGGGATTTGGTTTACAAACATTGTTTCTACCTCACTCGTCCATCCTTTCTCACACGCTTTTCTTTTTCATTCACTCTTTAAATTGCCCTATTTTCTGTCTCTTTCTATCCTTATTATATTTCTTTTATCTTATCTATGTCTTAAATATATTATCATATATCTACACGTTTCTTATATTATCACAACCAATACACACAATTCTTTCTGTTTACATTATTGCCTCTCTTTTACTATTTATTTTTATCCTATCCCAATTATCCCACTTACTGTCATGTTTCCTTCCCCCTTCCTTTTTCTCCTTTTATTAAATTTCTTATCTCTATCTCTTCTTAACCTTTTTATCTTTCCTTTTGTTTTATCTAATTCCTCATTTCATAACCAATACCTTTCCTTTATTTCTCCCTACTAACTCCTTGAATCTATCCTTCATCTCAGCACACCCATTTATGTAATGCTCTTGTATAAAGCATTATATAAGAGAATGTCAAGAAGTAAAAGATCGATTTGTAGATTATAGGGAAGAATAAAGAAAAAATTTTAAATAGAAAATGTGGAGGAAGGTTTAGATAAAAGGAAAGACAAGATATTAATGAAATTATGGAAGAATGGAGATAACAAAGAAAAAAGAAAAGAGAGTAGGGAAGGGAAAAACGAATGGAACAAAAAGTTAGGACAAAGAAAAAGATAGGAATATAAAAAGATGAGACAGATAGATGGATGTATGTAGCAGTAAGAGTAAGTAATTGGCAGTGCAATAGAGAGAAGTATTATATGTATGGCTTTGATAATTGTATTGTACACTAAAGGTGCAAAGAATAAATCTAAAGAAAGTTTAAACATATGTTAGTCTTAGTATAGCAAAAGAATTGATGGATGGAGTGCAGTAGTAAAATTTGTGAACCAAGTCTCCTTCTTATGTATAAGTATGCTGAAGTGAATAAATTCTATTCATCACGTTAAGAAATACTAGGAATTAGATGTGCTCTTATAATTTGAGGACAGATTTATCTGTTATTTGTTATAAAATTGCAGGAAATATACTGCACAAGCGATTGGATCAATTCAATTTCGTGATAATTACGACTTTTTTCTTCATACATTTTACTTCTGCCGAACAAAAGAATGTTTCAGGCACGTTCCTCGCATTTTCGTTCTATCGAGATCGCCTCGTATTCAATATTCCACAGGATTTCCGCTTTATCGTTAGCCGTCTGTATGTAGTATCGGCACGACCGTTAGAGAATCCTCGATTCCGCGGCCTTAAGGGACTTAGGAAGGACTCCTGGTGAAGGGGTTAACGCACGATTTTCGCGATATTGCGAGTTCGTTACAGCGTGCGGCGCAATTCGCCCTGGGGTAATTCCGATAATACCAGCAATCATCCTGTCACCGAGTTAAGCCCTCGTAAGCTCCCGGTGCCTTTCCGGCAGCAACTCCGGTGGAAACGAGAGCGGAGGAAGGGCGGCAGGTATAGAGGAAAAGGTTGGCGACTTCCCATGGGGAATCTATTCGTTTTCCTTGTCGGAGGACGCCGCCCCTCCTTCTTCCCGATCTCTCCTCGTGCCGTTTCCACGCGTATTTAGGATCGAATGCGGGGTGGATCGGAAGGGGAACGTTCCGGCGGATGGAGAGCAAACCGAATGTCGTTATCGAAATGGCCGTTTCTGGTTTTGCTCCCAATTGCCATCAGAAAATCAGCGGTGGGTTCAATGATACTTTATTTCACTATATATTACTTAATTGCGTATCAACGATAACGATTACGAGGGTTATGTCAAAGCAAATTTTTTCGCGTTGAATATCCGGATAACAATTGCGTGAAGAACGCAAAGATCTTTTGTTGACGTGTACATAAGTCGCTAGTTAAAAGAGAACTCATCGCCTGATAAAAGTCAACACGATGTCTGCCGGAGACAAAGTATGGAGGAACATCAGGAAAAAGAGCTAGAGGAGAGGGGATTGAGAAAGCAAGAGATTGGCGGGGTACGGGAAAGTGGTCGAGTATAAGGGAGAATCTCCGGACTAATTAAATAACTAGCAAAGTCACCTAGCAACTTGGCACCTCGGCCCAGTCCATCCCACTTTCCAAGTCCGCGCGTTTTCTTACTGTCGGCTTCTGTGTTTCTAGCTGTCTCTGCCGGTTCTCTTTCTTCCTCCATCCTCGCATCATCCCTTCGCCACCCCTTCGTCTTTCGCCGCGTCGTCTTTCCCGCCAGCGACGTCACCTCGTTATTTAATTAAACTTCGCGGGAGCAGCCCCGTACAGTCGCTTGATACCGAAGCACGTACCTTGTCATCGTCCATTTTCGCAGTATCTTACATTTTCAACCGCTAGTTTTGTCTGCCTTTTGCGGCTTGTACGCCGTTGTCGCGGAAAATGCGCGGAATTTTGAGATACTGTCTATGCAGACGTCGCGTTACAAGGATAATTCCTTCAGAAACTAAATCGCGCATGGCTCGTAACAATCGAGCGAAAGTTATCTCCGTGCTATTAAACGAATTATATTCCATGCTTGAATTTTCTAGAAAATTTGAATCCAACTTTGTAAGCAGCAAAAATATAATAGCGGCTGCTCTAATTAAAATGTAAAATTCTTTTACTTCAACAATTTTTCTCCTAATAGATTAGCTTTTGAATTCTGAAAAAATAAATGAAATGGAGATGAAATTATATGTCTGTCGTAATGTAATGTCAGCGAATACGCTATCTTTATACGCTCTTTAATTTATGAGCTCTCATCAAATATTTTTTAATTGTAATTAAACAAAACGCAAAAAGAAAATGTTTGCCGACTTACCGCACGTTCGTCCAAGTGTTTCATCTCTCGCTAATTTCGTGTAGAATCATCGGGTGCTGTTACTGCTTGCGAAATAGTCCCGGGGGTAGTCTAGCCACGAGCCGTTAATTTACCGCCGCGAAAATAAACCGCGGGGGATCGTCGAAGAAACTCGTCTCATACTTCCCCGTCCTGTTTCTTCCTATTGCCTCCCGCCCTGTCCTTCTCGCTTCCCATGATATACGCTATGGGAAGTTAAGTTTCTCAACCGCACCCCTCGAGCGCGCCGACAATAACTTCCTCCTTTGAGACTACTCCTTTCGTCGCGAGCGGAAACGAATTTCCAGACTGTTGGAAACTGGGCTATTAAACGACTTCCGTAATTGCGAAAATGCGGGGAATTGTCACCTCGCTACTTTGTTACAGAAATAACCCGGCAGAGCGAGATCGATGTCCAAATGGCGAATTGCTCGAATGGCATTCACGAAATAAAAAAAAAATCGTTTTGTAAGACATTTTTCTCTCTTTACTGAATCCTATTTTTGCAAAAAAAATGTATTACTCTTGCACTCTTACAAATATCCATCTTATTCCTCGAAATAACATTTCGGTCTGTAAATATTTCGCACATCGGCGAACGTTTCTAATCGCGCACTAGACGACTTTCTCCGAGTTTCTGCAACGATTTTCAAAGACGTCTCAAGTACTGGTATAACGGCTCGAATTGGAGCGACAGAACGAGATGGTAAATCCGCCTTTATTGAGCGATGCGCACGAAGCTTACGTTCGTCGTATCGAATCAATGGAAAATCACGATCGGTATTGACCCGCGCCCTCTCGTTTCACGCAAATTTGTTTAGACTACCCTGAGGGCTACCACGATGCGCTACCTCGATCAGCAAGAGTTTAATTTTGAGAAACGCAAACATCCCGTAATTAAGCGATCCCAGGAAACAAGGCCGAAGGGTATGCTGGCGGAGACTGGTGAAAAACCACTCATAATTGCCAGTCGAATCAATATTTGAGCACCCTTTATAATGCTGAATGGTCAGTAAGGACTGGACTCGTTCGTTTACTATTCAAGTGATCAGGGAATTACATAACATTATCGTTCGAAGAATTAATAAGACATTATAATTTCTATTTGATATACGTATGTACTTTTCATAAAAATTATGTACATATGTCTGTATAAATTATCACATAAAACAAACAGGAAAATATAATTTGTTTTCTTAACACATAATTTATTCACATAGTTAATAATGCTTCCGAGTATTGCGCGACTTTAAATCTGTTTATATAATATTCTACGTCGTTGAAATGTCATTAGCAATGCTCTATGTTATACATTAGTTTTCGTATAATTGATTATTCGCTTTATTATAGCCATGTGAGTTTCTGATTGATATTCAAATATGTTGCAAGTTGTAAATTCAGCATTGATAGCAATTTGGATAAATAGGTATCGGTACGAGGAATCTCTCGTCTCTGAGATGAATCGGTTGAAAGTTTAATACGATCTTAATAAGCCTGAAGTTTTAATCGGTTGTCGCGGTAGAGATAGTTTCTCCCACGACCGATAGACAGAGGACCTAAACCTTTAATAACGCCTTCGATGGAGTTCTATAATCCGGTTGATCGTGTCTGGAAATATCGCGAGTTAGAAAGAAGGTGCCGGACTTCGGATATCGCGCACGAACTTCGTCGCCCGTTCGCGAAACTTCATAACGCCCTGAGCGAAATCCGCCTCGCGCAAAAACCAATTAAAAACCGAATTACGTCTTAGCCCCCTGGAGATACCATTTAGCTGCCATTTCCGTCTCGAAGCTGCATGTACCTAACCTGATGAAAGGTGCGAGAAATTATACTTATAGCGCAGAGCACGGACTTCCACCGGCAAGACAGTCTGACTTTCCGTCTTCTTGAACTACTTCGCAGTAGTGATTTTATCACTCTTGTTTGTTCAATAGAATTAACACTCCGTCTTTTTTGGAACAAGTGAAATTTTACTTTCAAATTTCTTCCTCATTTTTACTTAAGTTTCAATTTAAAGGTTTTAACATTCAAGTTAAAAAATTTTTGATAATGTAATAGAGATGTTGAAAAGTTACTCTTAATTTTTTCACATATTTTTTAAACTTAGAATAGTAAAAGAACTTGAATTGAACGAAAAGAGTCACAAATTGCAGACGGAGAGTTAATTATGTTTATGTACGTTTATTTACGTTTAAATACTAAGTGTATCGTTTGCCGCATTATTCATCATCGATTGCTATCAATATTTTGATAGCTATCGACGTTGCGGTTACGCGAATACATATTTGACTATCTCTTGTTCGTAAGATAAGGGAGTCATGACACATTATTGCGAAACTAAAATTCACGGAAAATTACAGGATCGATCATGAATCGCTGGAAACTCAAGAAATCAAGATCATGCGCTCTCTCTCTCTCTCTCTCTCTCTCTCTCTCTGCTTCTCTTTTTTTTTCTCTTTCATTGTGATGGGGCTTCGATGGATGCATACTTTTAGCAAGGTTTGTACCTTAGGTGCGAAACCACCGTCGTTGTTTACGCATGTTTACGAATGCAAAGTGTTTGCGCGCATTGTGTGCGGATCCCGCGTATGCAACGCGTGAGCGTGGCCGTGTTCAATAGGACCTGGCGTGCGTCGCGAAAGGGTAGCTAGAAGAGGGCTGCTCCTGCATGTGCACGAGAAAGTGTTACCACACTTGGCGAGCTGCCATTTAGAGCTGGAAAACAACGAGATGAGGGTTTCTTCCCTCGCCGCATGGCGTTTCGCAGCGGCGGGTGCCCTTACAAATGGATGTAGAAAAGACGGTTGTAGCGGTTTCTTTCCCTCTTCGGTTGGCTCGCCTCTTTTGTAAATACATTAAAAGGGGAGCCAAGAACGAGCGCCGTCTCTCTCTATGCGTTTAAGGTACACTTTTCAAAAATATTGACACTCTTTTGTACAATCCTCTCGCAATCAAACGGAGTACCACTAATTTAACTGTCTTCTATTCTTTAAACATTACGAAGAGTTGGCGTACATCGGCATATATTTAATACGTCCAGTAACTATGCAAACCTGTAGACATACGCGCTCAATATACAAACGGAGGGACCTACAGGGCTTAAATTAACAAAAAATTTTTATGTGAGCAATTAAAATTTTAATTTTGTAATTAACATGTAAGGACAAAGTGCAACCTGAAAATGTATCAAAAGGGAACGGAATATTTAATGCCTCTACCAAATATCCACCCGTTGCATACTGCATAAAATGTATATTACATTTTAAGTCTGCAGTAGTCCGATAAACGACATTACTGGTAATGCAATATGTATAAAAACGTCGGATATGAAACGAGATGCTGACGTGAACCACGGGATTTTGTAACATCAACGCTTTTTCGCTCGCTCTTGTGTCTCTTTTCCTCTCTAACATACGTATATCAGCGAAATCACGCTGGTGCGTTGCAACCGAGGAACGACAAGGCTAAAATAGTTTTTCGTCGTGTATAATCCAGTGCGATTGTCATCGGCCGCGACACATAGCCGGACGTTGACACATTTCGCTCTTGTGGGACGCGGCGCACGTGACGTTCCCACAGATGAACGCGTCGGTAACACGCGCATCCCGACGCGCTTTATTCCGCCCGACAATGAGGTCCGGTCTTATCGATTCGTTAACGATGTCGCTGACGTTGTCGACAAAGGAACAATACCTGGCGCCACGTCGTATTGCTAAAGTAAAGCTGACACGCATTAAGTGTAACGTTTTACGCGACATCTCATTTTGGAATTTTGATGAAAATCTATATGCATCACATGTAGGAATTTTGCTTGTGATCACATTTAACTTGGTAATCTATGTACCTATACGTTGCAAGACAGTCATTAAATATGAAGTTTAATGAAAAAACTATGTTTATTTATTTTCTTTCGTCCTCTAAATTCTTTGGAGTTGAATCTCACTCTAAAGAGTGAAAATTGAACCAGTCTTGAAAAAGAGCAGCTCAATTTTCAATCTTTAAGAGTGGAATTTCTTTCTTCAGAGAAATTCACTCTTAAAAAGTTTTAAAGAGTAGTTTTTTTATTAAATAATTGTCTAGAGTTTTTAGGTAAAAATAACGATACAGAATCAGTACATAAAAAATGAAATGCGATGATAAAATAAATATTTTTGTGATGGTAAATATTTCATGTCAACAATTTTAGTAAAATGTTAAAAATGAAAAAAATATTGAGGGATTCATTGAATGTTTTAACATTATACTCCAAAAACTAAAAGCTAAAATTATTTGTCGTCATTCTTATGAATACTACAAGTGACAATTTGATATATCCGTATATAATTATAAAAATGAATTATACTATTAATGTTTAAGTAAGTAGGAACCACAGCATCCCTCACGTATATATAGTTGCCTTAAAAGCTTTGTTTCTAGAAAAGGAAAATAAAATATAAAATATTGCCCAGAAGTAAAGTTCATTATTTTTACATTGCTCTATTTCATATAAAAACTCTGTACATAATATTAGAAAATATAATTAAAAATAAAATTTGTTCGAATGTTCTGATCATTTCACCTATCTTTTTTAAAGTTTAAATAAATATTAACAATCAGAAAAGTAGGACTGTATTTACATATATTATTATATATCAAATATAAATTCCCAATTTTATTCATAAAGACACAAAATAACTTTTTTATTTACATAACACCATATCGTGGCGTAAACTATGAAATGGAAGACACGCGGAAATAAAAAATTGAATAATTTCACTGAAATCTCACTAGCTAACCTATACTACCGCCAATCTTACCGACTCGTTTCTTTCACAACCGCTCATTTTCTTCACGTCGCCGACAGCTGCTAATGCAATATGTTCGTGCTCGCGAAAACATATGCGTCGGTAGTATACCGCGAAACAATTTCTGTGGCCACTGATGCAACGAATTCCGCCTGTACTTTCGCACATCTAAAAGCAATAGGTGCGACAGCCTCCCTTTCCCTCTTCATCACGTTATTATTTACGCTAACGCCCGAAAACGTTGCCCGAGACAGGTTGAAACAAAAGGCCGTCGGGTTAATAGCGAGCATAGCCATGGCAAATCTCTGTGCGATGCATTTCGAGCGATCGATATGAATTACTTTGTAAGCACCTGACTACGTCGACTACGCAGCGTGTTATTGAATTATTTTATTGTTTGTGAATTTGGCTAATAACTACAACATTAATAATCGATGAAAATTGAACATTTCAACACCTATGAAATTTTAACAACAATACAGAAAATGATAATGTAAATTGAAAAATTGAGCATTTTATATAACATTTGATTATAACTATTTAATGAAAAAAAATTTCGAGATGAGATTTACGATTTTCACATTATTTTTTTCGCGTTGTTCTTTATTTCGAATCATCTGCAGTAAGGAAATGATAATACAAAATGAGCTGCATTCCAATATTCACTGCTATCGCTGAAAGTTATAGCACACATAAAATATAGATTTTCAGTACGCAGTGAATATTGGAACGCAACCATAGAACAAAGCCATTGTTTTTACAATTCATATTTCTGAGTCACCCGATGTACGCTTACGTGGCATGGAATCTACGCTAATACTAGTCACACTCCAATGCAGATAGTGCAGCAAGCAGTTATGTTTGAACTGTTTGAAGCTGATTCATCACATTGATTTTCCTTTTCGGCCCCTCATGCTTAAAAGTCTCGTCGACGAGAAACTTGTTACTGACCCAAAAAATAGTAACCCTCTATTTTCAGTGAACAAATTACACGCGTTTTGAACTACGCTGATTTGCGCGCATTTGCGATATAAATACATAAATTTCATATTTTATATGCAAATTTCATATTGATGATATAATGATTAAATTATAACTGGGTATAAAATTAATTATAATAATCCTCAGTAAATAGACAACACTCTGTAGCATTTTTAGAAATCGGATTAAATGATCGTGACTCTCCGGTTCACTGCAAAGAAAAATTCTTTACGGTAGAAATATCATTGCTTAATCGAGTAGAAACTCTAATCAGTCAGAGGTCTCTACTAACTTTCATTATTATTGCTCGATATTATCGAAAAAATTTGAGCGACGAAAAGGCTTTTCGCCGAGAAAGAATGAGATTGGGTCCCATCAGCGAGATACATTCCTTGTTGCGCGCCTTGAAATCACTGACCCGGCATTAAACTTTAACGGGCGGTCACCGAATTGTGTCCGCCTCTCTCAATATTCCCCGACAATATATATATATATATATATATATATACACACACACACACACACACACACACACACACACACACACACACACACTATCGAAAAACGTGATCAATTTGAGGGGTAGCGTATTGGAGAGACTCAAATATAGAGACTGCACGAAGTCGTCATAAAATTCTCCGTCGTGTTGCAAGCGGCGGCACCGCGACGTAAATCGTGCACGGAAACCCGAGCGTGAACCCATAAGAACATGCGAGATCCCAGGAATAGAAGGAGACGCGGAAGGGCGACGAGAATTTTCACGGGGGCCGCGCCCAGGAGGGTCTCGTTAAAATTCGCGAGCAACGTCGCGGTCGCAGAGAAGAGAACTCGAGAAGAGGAGAGTGGGGCGTAAAAGAAAATAAAGGAGCGTTTAATATTAATGTCGCGATTCGTGAACGTGTCACGTAGTGGACTGTCTCCGGTGGCGCTTCCCCCCTCGCGGCGATATCATGGGATCCTGTCGTTCTATAATGCGAAATAACCGTGATCGCGCCGCACTTCATGCCGCGACAATTTCAATAAACGATAAATCTCTCGGCGCATACACCGTCATCCGAGACCGATAGAAACGAGGTATACCGTTGTTGTGTGACGTCGATCGACACACATTTCGGTTACGTGTCATACGAGAAAAGCTTGTACGCGACACATAAAAGAAAATAGGATCTTTCTTCCTGATGAGAATAGATCATATAAAAGCGAACTTGTTAAATAACGCGATAATCTTATGCGAGATAATTACTGAAATAATATTGAAAGCTGTAATACCTATTATTTCTTTCTAATATCTAGAGAGGAATTATAACTCTATGAATTTTACATATACTACTACCGGCTGTCTAATAATTTATTCAACGATTTCCATTTATTTATTTTCTTCTCGTTCGATTCTATTGAATTCGTTAATTTATGAAGCGCGGAATTGGGAAATTATTATGCCAATATAATTATCTGGATCGTTGAATTTTCACTCTTGAATAAAAATTTTAGCATACATTTTCACCAAGATACATCAATATTCTTAATAATCAATTTTTTATAGACTTTTTATATAATCAGATGTTATTAATGGCGGATATTCACTTATTCAATACATGAAAACGATACGAGGTCTCCTTGAACTAATGACGAATGTATCTATATATTATAGATCATATCTTCGCTCAAACTATTTACACTATCGTATAAATCATTCACACCCTGTACAAGCTATATTAATGCGTATTTATTAAATATATACTGTATTCAATATTTGAGCTCAAACTTGGATACGAGAAACTTGGATACGAGAAGTCAAAATAGAATTTGCTGATACAGGATGTAATCATAGTCGACAAATATTGAAGTTTCACTGGCAGTCGCGAAGCGTATTTATAATCTTGTCACTGCACTGACAATAAGAAAAATGATTTGGTTGAAAGTGGACAAACCAGAAGATTCTGATTAAATCAATCAGAATTTTTAGTAGATTTAACTAGAAAATTTTCTAATAGATTTTTTAGCCAGAACCTTTTCTTAAATCTACTAAAATTCTAGTTGAGATAATCAGAATTTTAAGTCATATTTTCAAACATTTTTCTCAATGTGATGCCTGCGAAGAAGAAGGTTCCATTTTCATACATATTTTAGCCGAACTCCGATTTTGGTTTGTGATTACTATGATAGTATGATTACCCGGATTTCGAATATTGATCTTTCATCGCAACCCTCGAGGCATTTCGTTCGCGCTTTTAGCCCGAAATAATATCGTCCCACCCTCCGACAGACAAATCAAATTTGTCGACGTGCTACGTTTCGACTTACCCTCTCGCAGAATAGGCGGTGAATACGATTTCTCCCTCTTGCATGCCTTTGTTACATCGTTCGGATATGTAGTGACAAGAGGGTGACAGGAGATAGAAAATGGAGAAAAGTGAAGCCAGAAAAAACTCATTTTTCTACGAATAGACAACACGAGTATCCCGAAAAGAACGTTCTGATTTAACGACCGTTAATCGCATTAGAGATTCCGATTTTGACCACCAATCATCGCTGTATTTCTCTCCTTTTTTTATATTTTCGCGATCTTTTCCACTCTTCTTTTTTTTTCTTTTTGCACTACGCTGCCAACCGCAGTCACCGCAAAACCGCGGCCGATCGTCGCGGTTTCACTACTGGTCACGCGGGAATGTTAATACTTGTTTAGCCACGACCGATTTATCGGAGAGAATTAAAAACACAATTTCCGGACGCGAGCCGGCAAACGCGTGTCTAATAGAATCACGACGCAATCATGGGAAGCGATTTTCACGGCACGCCGCGTTTCGTTCCGCCGATTACTCGGCGTTAAAAACGAAAAAAGCTCATAGGAGTGTTCCCAGTTTTACGAGGCTAGCCTCGAGCTTTAATATCCCCTCTAGCTCGAAGATAAGGTTGAAGAAGAAAAATACTCTGATATCAATGGTTGCTTTCAGCAGGGAAAGCAACTTTGCAATTGTAAAATTCTTTAATGTGATTGCACTGAAAAATATCATTTCTAGTTAAAAATGGAAACGAATCAAAATTTTCTGGTTTTTATTAGAATTCTAATTGAAAATAACCGGCATTCTGATTGACATATATACAATATTTCTGGTAAAATTTATGAGAATTCATATTTTTACAAGAATAATTATATCAATTAGGATTTTAGTTAGTTTAACTAAAATTCTGATAGATTTAACCAGAAAATTCTGATTCGTTCATTTTTCATCAGAATTACTATTTAATCCAGCCCATTTTTCTCAATGTGATTTTGCCCTTTTCGAAATTGAATTTCCTCACTCAGTTTCTCACTAAATTTAAATTTATCATATATCAATCATTAATTGAAGAGTCTTACAACACTGCAGTTGCAAAAGCACTTTTACTGCTGAATACAGCCAAGCGAGTGGCGCGCGTCTTGTCGCGTATCAATTTCATTTTCGAATCGGCGACATCGGCGCATACGGGTACATGTACGCATCCGCAGTATTTGCGTAGCGGTTATTTTATCGGAGCTCGGCTTCTATTTTCGAAGCACACTGATAAATTCGCTCTATGGTTTATTCTTCGCTTTTTCGAGCAAACATTGGTATTCCATCGACGTCGGTCCGCAACGCCGTACGGTGCGTATTCGCGATGCGCGATTAAAGATCCCTGTTGACTCGAATCGAAGAACGCAAATCGAGTAGCCGGAAGCACGCAGAATTTATTTTCGCATGCAAATAGAGAAGAAACATCAAATTCTGCGAGATGGGAAATTAATCGTTCTTTCGGTTTGCCAGGTTCCTTCGATTATATAAAAGCGGTTGTATTTTTACCGTATGATGGCGAAAAGGGGATCTTAGTCGATTAAACTTTGATTACATACACACAGAAAAAATATGCAATTAATAATTACTTGCTTCAAGCACCTATTTCAAAAGTACATAAATCCGCAAATCTATCATAAGTTCATCACAAGTATTAAATTCATTCAGAATATATTCTGAATTCTAGCAAGTTTAATATTTCAATCAAAATGATTAAAACTGAATTTACTTATTATATATACAGTCGCTCCTTCATTTTTTATAACATTCTTCAAAAGAAAATTAATTCTTGATTCGAGTATATTACGTATATATTAATAAGCCAAAAGTATATTTTAAAATTATTATCAAGAAAATATTCTCTTTAAGATGACTGTTACTTAAAAGAAAGAAAGTAAAATTTGAGTAATCATTCTTCTTTATAGCAATATAGCATAGCATATTATTTTTGAATACGCGATAAACAAAAATTTAAAGTTAACATTGCAGTTATTTTTTAATTATCCTTTGCAGGAAAAATAAAGGGAGGCGAAAGAAAGACTTGAGGGAGACGAAAATTTGAGTACAAGCATGCGAACGTGGCTCTCTAAAAGCGCGAGGGTGAATCACAAACCTTCAGGGCAGCGATTTCAGAGTCGCCTCGATCCGAGGGTCGCCGGTCGGCCGGCCGACTGTCGCATGTAGTTTTATAATTATTGCGGGCCTCGGGGGATTACGGGATTGGGCTTTATCGTATATGAAATGCATGCAAGCGCATGTGCGCGCGGCCATGCACGCGTCACACGTGCGCGCCGATCGCACATGTAGCGAGATACGTATCTCTTTCGACCCCTCGTTCCCCTCGTGACAGGAGGGATGACTTGCACGCGAATGCTAATTTCAACAATTTCGGCGTGGATGGACTGCAATTTTTGGAGCGCGCAGTTTTCTTTACGCGAACGTACCCCGGACGGAATTCATCTACAACAATAAATTCGCATGACCGGTTCTCTCTTCAAGGGCTCAACGAGATCGTCTCGTCGACGGCCATCGTAAACACAATGTAAAGTTCGGCTAAAAGTTAAAATCGCTTCAAGGCTCTGCCGTCGCGTCACGCCGCCGGTCGATACTCGCGCGCATGTACATGTATATATCACAGCCAAATATATATCATGTACGTGTGTGCTTTCTCGTGGAATAGCAAATATACATACATGTTACATATACACAGGGGTCTTGGCAGAGGAAACGAAAATTCGATGGTTCGTCGTTCGATGGGTGGTACCCACCACCGCTGCCGCAAATGTACTCTGTAGGCAGATTAACGCGCATTTACGAAACGCGCACATACGCTTACATGCGCGTATACATGCGTATACGACTTTGGCGACTATCGACAGCAACCAGCGTTACCTGTGTTATACCGTATCAACCCCTTACTCTTCGTTCAGCCCTCCCAGCTCTCCCGTCGCGCTGCGCCGCGCCGCGCCGCCCGTTGCCGCCGCCCTCGCGTCGCCTCTTCCGCGCGCAGTAATCCAATCATCCACGTCCTACGATTTGTACGTAGTAATTCCGTCTGTTTGATCATCCGGACGGCTTTTCCCTACGCGCGCCACCGTTTGTTTCAATACGGCCTGCTTGTACGCGCGCATACAGGTAACTGCGAGCGATACACGAGATTTGTATCGGTAATCGCTGATTGGTGATTGACGAAACCGTTGACGGAGTGATTCGATCGTATATTCGTGGAGAAGAATGAAAAATTGTAACGTTTAAAAATGGCTGTCATAACTTGGTTTTTTCAAACGCGACGATAAAACTATTAGGGACAGATTGTAATGGTTTTGTAGAGTCACTAGATTTTACTTTTTTCTTTTTTTATTTGTGATATTAACGTTGGCAGATAATGCGGAAAATTAACGGTGTTTATTTAACAGAGAAAGAATTTATTATTATTATTTATTGTGCAGTAAGAAATTATAAAAATGTACACAAATGGTGAGGCACCAGAAATTTATAGAATGGATGAAGACAATAAGTAAATAAAATAAATAATAATGTTGAAAGTTTATGTATAAACATAAGAAGGTAATTGAGATAGTAAAACGCAGAAATTATAAAAAGCAAACAGAGACAAGATAAACAGTATTATGTAGAACATACGGAGACGACAATTAAAGTACAATAAAATAATAATAATGATAAATTTTATGCGATTTTATAATGGCGATTTAAATTTTAATAAAAGTATTAATGTTAATGTTTTGACATGCGAAATAATTAAAATCTTATCTAAAATACATAGAATCTCTCTTGTTAAGTTCAAGTATCCACAGAAAGAAATAAAATTAGATTTATCACGTAAAAAATAATTTTATTAAAGTATATAAAAATTTAACTGGATATAGATTTGAAAATAATTTTGTTGGACAATTAAATAATTACGTATGTTCAAGTAGATTAATTGTTAGAATATAAATATTTTGCTCATCGTATTTTAATTTCTTACATAACAACAAAATTATTTGCAGATCTATATCTATTTAAATCTTTAGGTACTTCAATAAAATCGTAAAATCTTTTAATTGACGTGCAAAAAATTTGCATGGATCTATATATCAAAATATTCTAGACATATACTATTCAAATAATTCAAAGCTTGAATTTGTTATTAACTTTAACATGTTAAAGGATTTTTATAATGTAACATTTATTACACAGATGAAGTGATTTTTGTCCTGTAATAAATTAAACTATTAAATTCTCATGATTCGAGAAGATAAAATTTTGGTTGCCAGTATTTTTCAGATTAAATCTTATATTTATTTATTTATATATATATATATATATATATATATATATACTATACTACACAC
>NW_012130103.1:1124348-1126769 GCF_000143395.1 Atta cephalotes | reverse complement strand
ATTATATATATATATATATATATATATATATACATACACACACACACACGCGCGCGCGCGCGCGCGCGCGCCTACACTGAGAAAGATAGTTGAATTAAATATTTCCACCAATTCTGATGGAAAATGGATGAATCAGAATTTTCTGATTAAATCTTAGTTGAGTTAACTAGAATTCAGATTGATATAATTATCTGATAAGATTTTTACCAGAGATGTATTGTATCAACCAGAATTTCGATTATCTCAACTAGAATTCTAATAAATTTAACCAGAAAATTCTGATTCATTTTCAACCAGAAATTTTTTTCACACAACGCAACATAATTTTCTATTATAAAATGAGTTATAAAAATACTAGTTCTTGTGCGAAAGGCGGATGAATTCTGTTCATTTATTCGGCGCACCGACCACACGCCGCATTCGGCAATGTACTATTGTATTTTCCACGCGTCATCTGGCATAATCGTTAATCCTGGATGTCGAGCAAGACGATAATCCCAGAACAACGGGGTTATAAGCCACTACAACGTCCGTTTCCGTCGAGCCTACGAGGTCCTTCATCTATCGCTCTTCACCTGTCGATAATACACGTCGGGAGGCGGACAAACGAAAAAAAGGGAAAAAAAGGAATGGAAAAATAAAAGGTAGGACGCGTTTTCTCCGCACGTCCCGTCACCCGCCTATGAGCGTAATGATGCACGTAATGTACCCAGCAGTGGCTGAATCGTTTAACGCGCGGATAAGCAGCGGTATTTCCATTACGTGAGAAACATAGGCTGACTCGTCGTTACGAGTTTCATAGTGCATTACAAGCGAGGGTTGGCAGAGAGATCGGGCGCACATCGGCCACAACAATAGGGGGATACGGTAGAGTGCGTCGATACTTCGGACGCGCGCGAAGAGAGGGGTTGTATGAAAGGAAGGAGACAGCGATATAAACCGACCGGCAGTGGGCATAAGAGAAAGAGAGAGAGAGAGAGAGAGTGCACGCGAGAACGCCTCCGTAAAATTCCTCGTTACGATTACGATGTGGTCGTTGCCGTATCCGCCATCCACTGTCGGTCACGTCCCGCGACGCGAAGGATACGAGATGGATTATTAAATTTCTAGTACCGCGCGCGTGTGCCGCGTTATGAATTTCCAACTCCTCCCTCTTCTTCACAGGAGGCTCGATCCTTCTGTGAAAATCTTGGAAAAAAGCCTCCCATGACTACGCTCGCTGTTTACGGTTCGTATAAAAATGTGAGGCACATATGAGATCGTTGGGATTATGTCCGGGTATCTATAATCGTGTTATACGACAGAGCGTTATCCCAAGGGATGCATTTGACCAATTGCTTTCTGACAATTTTATACAGTTTTTAATAGAAAATGATTGTAATTAAATAATAGTATATTTATGATGAGAGAGAGACGCACATAATGCGAATTTTTTCATTTTTTTCGTTGTCAGCCATAAATTTTAAAATATATGCATTACTGAATGATATTATAATATAATTAAACAGTTCATAAATTGATTTTTCAGACTTTTTCACATTCTGTGATTTACATTTAATCTTATAAAAATTGTAATTTGATTTTCCGATGTTTCTGAATCACTGATGGTTTCGTAATAGTAATTTTCTTGTAAAAATATTCATAACTAGAAAAACAATTTTCATATTCATCTCTAATCTCTCTTTGGTATTATCACCTTATTAAGTCTAAGTATAATATAACTGCAAGTTAAACAGAAAATGAAATTTTAACGAGAAAGAATAAAGTTAAAAAGGTAATAATAATAATAATATACATACTTTAAAATTTATGTTTGATATTTATATCTAATCAATTTCTTCTTGACAAGAGATATTATGTATAATTAATATTTGCACACAATATATATATTTTTGTGTGTAAGAATTAATATATTTTTAAATTTATGAGCTGACGTCACATATATGTATAAAAAAACTCTCATTGTGAAAAATGTCGACATATGACATGATCGGTATGTATTATTTAAGATTTGCTTCGACTGAAAATAGAAATTTTTCATTCTTAATAAGAAGTATTATTTAATTACAATCAATCTTCTATTAAAAGCTGTATAAAATTTTGTACACGTGTCGCCGTATTTTGTGTATATTTTTGATTTATCTGAAAAAAATCTGGGTCGGTGTTAACGTAAGAATGATTGCAAATTGAAAGACAATAAAATATTCGGTCGATACAGTTATAACGGGATTGCCGCATCGCATTGTGGAAAAAAAGTACAGCAGAACGCTACGTGCAAACGAAGTCACAAATCGCGCAGTGAATGAGATCGAATAAAAAAAAGGTAAAAAAATATGTATATATATATATATATATATATATATAAGAAGAATAGAATCGTGCGTACTATTGTTCTTCGTTCCTACGTAAACTTTCCTACTT
>NW_012130103.1:1100064-1124328 GCF_000143395.1 Atta cephalotes | reverse complement strand
AATATATATATATATATATATATATATATATAAGAAGATAGAATCGTGCGACTATTGTCTTGTCCTCGAAATTTCCACTTCGTAGATAACAAATCGTTGCGTTTGCTGTGACAGCATGGAAATAACTATGACAGCGACATTATCGACATTGTGATATAAAAGCTAACAGCGTCAATAGGTACGCGAGTATACGTTATTCGCGAAGAGACCTGCTTTTACAAAATATACTTGTAACTGATTATACGTTACAAGCACGGCCGTACTTGATGCTACGATGATCACGACGCAGCACGAGAGCGATGAAGTTAATAATGGATTATTAAATCTCCCACGTTACTTTACGACATAGTTCTGCAATGCCCACGACTTGTAAAGCTATCGTATTAAAAGCACATTTGCTTGATCTAGATATATTATATGTTCAACATATCTACATCTAATCAAATTAATAAATTTCTATTATCCATTAAAATAATTAAAATCGACATAAAGTAATAATGTCAAAGTGTCACGAAAGAACATAAATTAGCATCTATCATTATAATGATTTCCGAATAACTTACATTTTTTTTACATTTCAAAAGTATGTTGTCTGAAACATGAATATATACAGCAATATATATAAAAAAAATTAAAATTTAGGCTGCAATGTCAGCGGACGAAATAAATTATTTATTTTAACATATTATTTATTTTAATTATTTATTTTAACATATTAGATTAACAACAAATTCGGGCTCTTTTTGATTTATTTCAATAATATATGTTATCTAGAACAATGATAACAAATATATACGATTAACAAATTTTTTGATCAATTAAAAGATCTTAGGCTTTATTTTAATAATTATTTTAACGTATTAGGATTAATAACAAATTCAGGCTTTAATTTACTTCAATAATACATGTTATCTAAAACACTGACAACAAATATATGCGATTAACAAATTCTTTGTTCAGTTAAAAGATCTTAGATCGAATTATGTACGATTTATGTGTGTATCCATTAATATATCTAATACTCTTCATTTGAACGATTTTTTTGAAATTTAAGCTTAAAAATAATATCGATAATTTTTTTTCTTCGTACAAAGCTCGATAATATCACGAATATATAACGTTCTAAAATTGTCATCATTCGTAAGGACGATGTTTAAAAAATATTCTGTTACCACTTACATTTATGTCATGATGAAAGTCAAGCGATAATTGATAAGCGGAATGCAACAAGTAACTCACTGTTAATGGCATCACCATTTTCTCGTTCCTCTCTTTATGCTTCTAGGTTAAGAATCTCTCCTTCTTTCTGCTGTAGTATATCCTTTCAGCTTCGCACATTTTATAATCGCACTATCACTATCACTCGAGTGGCATACATCGTCGATTATAACCGATCGGATGATTTAGGAAATGTGGATTATCGCGACGATACGACGCTATTATGCGAACTTTACAAGACGATCGCGTGAACTAACGGTCTGTTGCACAATTTCTTGACACTCCCGACACTCGTTCGTATTACTTAAATACTTATTGGCTTCCCATGAATGGAAAGATGCATGATCGCGGTAATCCAACGGAAGGCTCGCTACCCACTGATTACTTTAAGATCATTTATGTATGTCAATGCCCGATCTCGAATTCCGTTCTTGGCGAGAAAATGGCTGTGTTCAATAGAAAAAACAGCTTTGCAATTGTTGTAAAATTTTTTAATAAGATTGGTCTTGCCCTTAGTTCCTCACTGGATCTAAATGTATAAACCAATCATATCTGAGAATTTTGCAACAGTTGCAAAGCTGCTTTCCCTGCTGAACGTAGTCATTGATGCCCACTGTCGACTCACTGAGCTTTCATTTTCTCCTACCCCAAATTTTTTAGGCGCAAAATGGCGCGCCCACACTCAACGATTTTCAAAATATTCATAATTTAAAGTCACTTAGACACAAATGACTTCCGTTTGCACAGTGAGAGTTAATATGAGTACAAAAATATATACTGTACGCAAATAATAATTATTTGTTTCAAATATTTAAAAAGTTCATATCTCCACAAATCTAGCGTAAGCATCAAATTTATTTAAAATATATTCTGAATGTTCTTAGAAAGTTTAATATTTTAATCAAAATCTTAATAAATTAATATAAATAAATTCTGAATGTTCTTAGTAAATTTAATATTTCTATCAAGATTATTAAATTAAAACAAATTCAATTCGCTTATTGTATAACGTTGTTTCTTTAATAAACTATTTATATTTTGAAAAAAAATAAATTCTTGTTTTAAATATATTATTAATTTTTTCTAAAATTTGTAACAAATATATTTTTTGAATATCATAAAGAAAATATTTTTTGTTAAAGATACTTAAAGGAAAGCAGTAAAGTAAATTGAGTAATTACTTTTCTTAAGCAACAAAATTATATTTGAGAAGAAAATAGTTCCATTATATTAAAAGTCTAGAATTCCGATTATTTAGATTTTATCTGCAAACTCTGTTTCGTCCATTTCCAACTAGAATTCTAATTAATTCAAATTTATTTCAATGTATGTTTAAGTCAATATAATATTTACAAATATATAAAATATTTTTCATCGAAAAAGAACAAAGACAAACTAAATTAATTTAATCAAATGAATAATTTTTTCTCAGTATATAATAACGAATATACCAAAACATCCGATGTTCGATTCAAAATTTCCGATATTATTGGCACGTAATATTCACTTTTTGGCGGATTACAAGACACGAAGAAGCGTATTTAAATCCGACGAAAACGACTTGCTTGCGACATTACAACTATATGAGCACTATTATCTCTTTTCGAGAAAAAAATGAATAGTTGCGACATAGACAAAACACGAGGCTTTTTTATATCGATGAAATACAACACATGGGACATTTTCGGGCAAATGACGGATACTACGAAGTGACACGCGATATGCCGAATGCGACGCACTTCACTCACTTGACGAATATTCCACAGAAAACGAATGCATCGACGCAATCATCCGTTGTTTGATTCGGAACTCCCGACATTGGTTAGCACGCGATATTTCCTTTCGATGCACTAAAAAAGACGCGAGATTGTGAAGCGTAAAATTACCAACGACTCGTTGAATCCCGCCTACGTCGATATGAGTACACTTTTCGAGAAAAAAATGAATAGTCACATAGACAAAATACGAAGCACTTTTTGTATTGATGAAATACAGCATGCATGGAACATTTTCAGACAAACGACGGGTACTACGAAGTGACACGCGATACGCCAAATGCGACGCACTTCGCTAATAATCCGCATGAAGGCGACTTCAGACGATATGGCCATGTACGCCAACTTCACGCATATTCGTTAAATATTGGCCTGTATTCACTTAGCTAATTATGCATGTCATACGTGTAATATTTGCTAATGTATATTGGACACGTTTTATCTGGAACCACTTTAAAACGAATGCATCAAAGCAATTGTTGTTCGACTCGACACTGGTTAATACACGATATTCACTTCCGACGGAATAAAAAACGCGAGATCGCGAAAGGTAATGTCTTCAAGGGTCCGCACTTCGTGAACTTCTCCAAACGACAATTATTTGTCACATGCTAATAGCATATATAGAATATAGATTAACACACTGACACACAAAAACACACAAACTATTAACACACAGAGCCAATATACTTTCTACATGTATAACATCCTCGAATCATCGCCACGATACCGCGATCAACCACGATCGACCGCGATTCACTATCAACTGAACTGCAGAACTGCTTACCAATAGGTCTTGCTCACTTTTTGCATTCGGCAAAAGGAAGGGAACAGTACCTCATTGGTCACTTCGAATCCGTCTAACGTAAAAAGAGATAGACGCGATGTAAACAAAGTACGAAGCTCGAACCTCGTTTTCCAAGAAATCGAAAAAGAGGCCCAGGCTCGAGCCTCGCGTTTTGTTTACGTTGTGTGTTACTGTCCTTTTCTTACATTTGCTTCTTCCTAATAAGTTTTTTGCTCCTTCCTGATTTTTATGAGCCTCGTTTTCCAGGAAACCAAAAAACTTTCCCTTTCGAATAAACGGCTCGCTGATTCCCCGAAATCAAATACGATATGCCACACTTCGAGGAATTAATTGTAAAGTATACGAGATTATTATTGTGAGATATTATTAGATTAAAATATACGAGGTCTTAAATTCGTTCTTGCATTTCTGTCTCCATGACAAGAGAAAAGATTAACCGAAAAATTTGGGGAGCCTCGGAAGGCTCGCTGGCGTTTTTCAAAAAAGGAATTAGTGACGATGTAGACAAAACACAAGCGAGATTCTTGTTTTTAAGAATTTAATCCTTGTAAGAATGAAACAAAGAAATGAATTTCTTTTTGTGCAAACGATGTACGCTGAAAAATCAAACGCCATTCCGAGAATTAATTAGAAAAAAACACGATATCGCGAGTTATAAATTCGTCACTGTCTCCACGATAAGATCCTGATTTCGAGAATTTAGGACAATGAGAAAAGGAAGTACAGTTTGCCTTAGCACGAATACGATTACCAAAAAAAATAGATTAGTGATATAAAGAAAGGCTCGAGCATTAGTTGCTTGATACTAGAAATGCTTTGAAGCGTTCTCTGATCAATTAGTAAAATTTCTTTTTCAATCAATTAATCAATCGAATACTTCAAGGCATTTGCAATGTTCAGAAGATATCGACGTGATGACAGAATACTATTCTATTTTTTGCGATTTTACAATACAGCGTATTTATGATTTACGAAACATTGATACGTCCGAAATTGTAATTTTCTAATTTTTTTATCTTTCATATAAAAGTTTAAACTACTTATTATCTAAATATTATTTAAGAAAAAGAATTGTTAATTTAATTTATTATTATTCTAACATCTCTTTTTGCTTGTTGTTATTATTTGATTGTTGTTATCAATTAGTTGTTATCAAAAATTTTTATATTGCTTTGCAAATTGTCAAACGTTATTATACTTGCTTATTTGATTTTTAAATTTTATCTATAAAGATTTTATCTATAATTTTATCTATAAATTTATCTATAAAGATAAAATTCAAAAATAATCGCGTTTATTCGAGGACTTAAGGAGATTCTAACAATAAGTTGTCTATAAAATAGACAACTTATTGTTAGTATCTCCTTAAGTAGACTACACCCATTGTTTCTAAAACCAAAGCAAACCATTTTTTTTTTGAGATAATATTTTTACAATGATAAAAATAAAATAAAGAAATCAATTCCGAATAAGTGACAAATGCTGCTTTATATACGATTAACTTAACATGTACTTTAAGGTACAAAATAATCCGCATTATTTCTTTTGCGATACTTCTCGTAACAATTTTTCAAGCACAGATTAATAGACGCGTTGAGACAATCGCCTGTTATTCGATTCGATATAACCGACAATGAGATAGTGAGTTGAAAGAAATCAGGATGAGAAACGCTTTTGTTGATTTAGTGCAAATGCATCGTTCGGGAAATAACGAACTACTTGAATGTAAATAATACGAACGAGACGAACGATATTGTTGAGATTATTACGAGATAATAGATAAGAATTATTTGTGCGTCGCAAGATATACTATCGAATAATATGTCGACAGTGAAACGAGACACACTTTTTAAATTTTAAATACGTAGTGATACAAACATGTATGTCTCATACTATGTCTTAAAACTCTGAAACATATCGTTAAGCTTTCAAACATACTTTAGACGATCTATAATTTATGTCAGAGTTCAAGAGATAGAATTCTAGTCACGATTTTACATGCCACTTAAGTAAACAAAAATTAAAATGCATGGCTTGAAAAATTAGAATATACGTGTGCATAAAATATTACAATATTAAAATGCATACAAATATCAAGACACACAGCATAAGATTATAAATAAAATTATCTCCTGAGAGAAATGTAATGCAAATTACAGATCTAAAATAGATTAATAACATAAAGATAATGATAAAAATAATGTAAATTTATTATAAAATTAAATTAGCAAATATTACGACAAATTTTCTGGCTAGGATATATTTCGTTACGATCTTCGACGAATGAAAGAAGCCGTGAAAATAATTAAGGAAATAACTCGAATCCTGCGTGCTTTAAATTTAGTAGTTAGGAATGCTCATATTTTTCCGGATTCCTGTTAAAAGAGAGACGGCTAATTTTATGCGCGGCTCGGCTGACTGAGTCGCGACATTTCTCGAATGTAGGACGAGAGACCTTCCGGTCGAAAATTTATCTCCCCCGTAATAACACCGTGGCACTGCCGCTTTCCGGGTGTGTCACGCCCGGTAACGGTTCGTGTACGTGCCCGTGTCTCTTTGTCTTCCGTCTTCTTTCTCTGCACGCTCTCCGTGCATCCCTCCGGGAACGCGGCCGTGTCCGCATTATAATGGCATTACGTGTCCTCACATTACACTTGCTGTCCCAGCTCGTAATACACATTTCTCCCCACGTTTCGCTACCCCCCCACACACACACCTAGTCTTATTTTTTTCTCCTCGGATACATTCGTCCCGAATATATCCTACATCGTGAGCTGTATTTACAGAACCTCGGATGAGAGGGTCGGATGTCGTGCGAACATACATCGAAAAATTGAGTTAGAATGGCGTCGAAAAAAATGTGATGGCATCCAATGAAATTCCGTAAAATTATAATATATTAGTTCGTATTTTGTCGCAATTTAAAAATCATATCTCTATTCATAGCTGACATTTGGAATAAAATTTGTTTTTCTTTGAGAAATATATGTATCACACTTTTTATAATTGATTAATAAATATTCGTACTTTTCAAACTGTGAACAATGATTTCAAAAATATTTTATAAAAACCATTTCGCAAATTCCATTGATTAAATTCCAATTTCATGGCACGAGGAGAGATTCATTTAAAATTCTCTTCAATCATATCTTGTAATTTTTTGCCACTTCCGGAAAAATATTTATATTTTATATCTGTCGAATTTTTGTGCTTGTCTGAAAGTTTGCTGCTTTCCCTGTGCTTATGACGGTCCTCTTGTTCTTCTGGTTCGTTTCGTTTTCGCAACCTCGGCTTCCCATCTCGCGAATATAAAAAGGGTCGACACGAGAGTTTAGTAACTTTGTCAGCGTTTTTAATGCTCGCCCCTTTTTCGTTCTGACTCCCGTATTTCGTTCACTTCTCATACCTAGGATCCAATAGACACCGCCGGCCAAACACTTTGTAAAATCTGCAGCTATAGCAATTATCCTCGTAGAATTCGTGCTCGATTCCACGGAATTTAGTGGCTTCGTTAATGAAATGAATTCGTCCATTTCTGTTGTCCATTCAATGGCAATTCGTATGATTCATATTAATCAATACAGCCATTACAGTTGCCAGACTGTTCGCTCTACGAAACACACTCCTCTACATGAAAACTTTCATTCCTACGTAATCACGATAATGTAACAATTTATTCCAGAACTACGGACGGAAGTAATAAAACAAATATAATTTGTTTCCAATTCTAAATTCAAGTGAATAAAATACTACTGATAATGTTTATACATTTAATTTAATTTAATACATAATTATTATATATGGCTTCTATAATTAAATTTAATATTTATAATTACTGTATGATTTTTATATCAATATGAAAGCATATTTAAAATTCGAGCAGATGGTTAGTTGACTCTCGTCTAAAAAGATGTAAATTTCATCAATATCGGGCGAAGTGCAGAATGAATCGAATATGCCACTCGAATATGAAATAACGTACGTGAGAGCTTCACGCTACGGGATATAAAATCCCACCTGACCTATTCCGGGTGGTCGCACCTTAATAGACATTTCGCGAAGTCGTTAATAATTTTTTTTTACTTTTAGCAAGTTCCTTCTTTCAGTACTCCACGCCATTAGCGGAATAGTCGGAACTCCACCCATTCGCTGCGTGTCAGCAGGATTATACGTATATTCCTTTATACCCACGTGACACGAATCTATCCAGTTCAGGATATTTCTTCCTCTGTATTTTTCGCGCGATAAAAATATTCTGCTTTTTAATCATAAAATGAGAGAGTACATCATTTTCGAAAGCATTGTATTCTGAAATTTTAGGAAAGACCGACTTGGGAGTGAATGGAAAATTTACATTACTGACAGATATTATCATATGCAAACTCGATTGTGTATCGAGGCGTACTTGACATGATTATTATAAATAATTATTGTACTAATTATTAACGATTCTGTATTTGCGCTTGATTTGTTTCTGCGTATTAATCGTATAACTTCCGGTGTTATACGGAATATCACATCAATGTTAATTGACAAATGATTATATTAGCTTTCACGTCGGCTTGTATATTTATGTCAAAATATCTAAAATATTTATAAAGTACTTAACTGTCACCATGTTGTGTAATACACTTTGTAACAAAAAGCGCGACAATTCCCCATGCGTTCATTCTTAGTAGTTACTAAACAAAAAAAAAAACAAATGTTCCCTAGCGACTTTTGTAACCACGTCGCAAAGGTTGACACACGAGGCGCGTATATCGACGGGTCTATATTCAAATCACCCTTTTTCATCAGCAATGGTAACAGATGTTCGTCGCCCATCGATCACGACGATTCTATTTTCGAACTGACGCTTCTTTCGGAACGTCAACTACGCGTCTGGATAAAAGATCTATCGATCGGCGGTATAACGCCTTCGCGTAACGTAGCGAAATAATTACTCTCTAATGAGGCCCTCTAACATCGAGGCGAACTCAAACGAGAGAGCGCGGCATTTTTTCGAACTTAGTTCGCGGCTTGATTTAATTATCAACTGTTGATTAATGAAGCGTACAACTTCCGCCAAGTTTTACTCGCGGAAACGAGTATAAGAAGATCGATCGCTAAACGCGCTATACACCTCGCCTTGACTCGCTATCGAGCGGCAGCTCGTCAAACGAGTTAACACACCCGTGCTAAGACCACGAACCGTTTATAGTAGTAAAAGCGAAGCTAATGGCGCGACACAGTTACAGTGTTAAAGAATAATTGAATAAGCGATTATAAAGAGAGAAGTGAATAGAAGCTGTCTCTTTGCTGCTCACTCGACATTGTCGACGTGCGTAATAAATATTTTATTCTTGTCGCGCTGCTTGAATTTAGAACGAACGTTTATACTTCGAAAACCATCAAGAAAGTAGAATGTTATCAGCAAAGGGGTTTCTAGCTCGCGTGTCGATTGCTCTTATACCGTTCCATCATAGAAGACAGAATACTTTGGTAACTTTGCAGCGTTCAATTACATCGCGGTCTTAATAGGATCGAATTACTTTAAGCGTAACGCCCTGAGTGAACTAACTCGTGACGATATCTGAGCAGCTCGATGGATATGTGTATGAGAGTTCGCGAGTAGTCGTGACATTGCCCGCGTCGTAGTAGTCACTCGGTGATGACGATGGCTGCGGGATAAACTTAGGCATGTTTGCCGAGCAATCAAATATATGAGTGGAAAGTCTCGTGGGGACTATCGATCGACTCCAAGTCCCGTGATGATGGGCGGTGCACGAGAGATGGTTGAATTCGAGGAAGAAGGATTCAGGACGAAATGGGTGCGGGAAAAGTCCACGAAGCTCAGCTCGCTACTATGAAGAGTCATCGATTCGATCTGCGCTTGATTACATTCATTATCTGTTGCTGGACGTTATTTATATTATGAAAAGAAAAGAGCATTAAATATAGTCTTGATTCGAGCAGACGGAAAAAATCATTAGAATAGCAAATATAAGATTCTAAATATTTCCTACATCTCTTTATAATCCAAATAAATAATTTCTCTCTAGAATAACTATTAGCTTCAAAAGTGATACAATTGAAAAAACATAAGTTTCGAACTATTATTACAAATGAGTTGGATGAAAATTATTCTATCAATAGTCAAACGTAAACTAACTCAACTTCATAGCCTATCCGTTATATAGTGTCATTTTTAAGATTTTCAAAGAAATTATAATACTTTCTACAAAAAGTGATACAGTTTGAACTGTGTTGTTTTTGTAAATAAAAAAGAGAGTTTTTTTACAGGGAGCATTTAGAATTAAAACAGTTTTAATGATCAAAGTTTGAAGAAAAAAGTTTGTTTTATTTTAAATTTAGTCATTTTAACTCTGAGCAAGGTAAATATAAACTGTTTGTAATATTTCAAGTTATATTATTTTTGATGAATTATTTCGGATTTGTTAATGTTTGTATAATTTGTATAATTTGTATAATTTTTTGTAGAATATTAAAGTTGTTACACAATTTAAAAAGAATATTTTTTTAAGAGTTGTGAAACGGAAATAATAAAAATGACGTTTTTGATGTTTCTAAGACTATATCTCTTTGTTGATATCATTTGATTAGCCAATAATTTTTTATTAAGTTAAAAAAATAGTTTTTTCCCTTTTCCATAAAACTTAGTAATAATACAACAATATTTTTAGTTGTGTTTTGAAGAAAGGGAATATTTTGAGAAATTCGCCTTCGTCTTATTAATAACAAGACATTTTTCCGGTTGATTTATCTTATATATTATTATATTATTATATTTTGTATTATTATCTTGTTTTATTTATTTTATACTTTTTTTGTTAGAATAACACACATGTATATATATATATATATATATATATATATAAGTATATCATCTTATTTATAAAAAATCCACATATTTCTTAGATAAAATCTTAATATAAATTATAATATTTATTATTTTATTATGAAACATGTGATATATTTTTGATGCATGCAAAAATAGAAAAAACATTATACATACGCGATTTCACATATGGATATATGCGAAATTTCATGAAATTCGAGTCTTTTATTTTCGCGCGAGCTTGCATCCCGTCGATGCGAAAAACGCCGAACAAAAATCTCAAGTGCGCATCGTTTTCGAGAGATCCGTAAAGAAGGAAAAGATGAGGGAGGAACGCTCTGGAAGCTCCAGCAAATTCTTACGTTCACCGTATACGACTTCAGAATCTATAAGATTCGACAAGGGACTTGTCTGTACATTTGCCCGATATCGGTCCTTCAAAAATTTCGACCATTTTTCCATCTCGAATTCTCTCGCGAGGCGCACGATAATCGTGAATAATTGTCTATTCGAATTCTGTAAATTAATATGACAAAAAGAAAATAGAATGACTGAATTTATACTGAACGAATAAATTTATTACGTATTAATCTACATATTATGCGAATTGTAAATGTATATTCGCATGCATACATTAACAGTGGAATCTCGATCCTGGTTAAATATTCGAGGTTTTCGAGATTCAAAGGCCTGATTAATGTAGCGGCATGAGGTTGACATGGCGACATTATCATCGCTACAATGGACGCCAGGTGTTCCAGACAGGAAGGGCCAGAGAGGCAAGGAGTATAATGCCGTCAAGCAACGCCACTTAATGAGCTGCCGGGAACAAAGCGGGAAGAACCGCTTTGTCATTTTTTTTCGTGCTCCAATTACTTAGCGTTTTAGAACAGTTGTACGTGATTATCTTTTCTTTATTCCGCTTCATCTAACACACCTCGTGCGGAATGTACAGTATTCTTTCACGAAAATTGATTTGCATAAAAACGAATAACATAAGTTTTACGTAATTTTTTTTACACCAAGCGTGACGTGACATTCGTGATATTCTCGTATAATTCATCATAAAGTTTTGAAACGTGATATCGATCGAAGGTCTAAAATTGTCCGCCTATTCCGACTTTCTTGTGTCATATCATTCAAGGAAGCAAGAGATGGGAGTTCGAAACTAGATGTCGAAGACGAGGGCTGCCGAGATCAGAGGAAGGTCCAGGGCTTAGGAAAGGGACGGGTGGATACGTTATCTTGTCGTACTTCAGCAAGTACGGGAATGGACGTCCTCTTTTCGCCCTAATTCCCTTCAATCCCTGATCCATCCCATCCCCTAGAAGCATATCGCAATCGAGTTTCGTTTATTTTTCAAGAGGCATCCGTTCGACAGAAATTGGCGAGTATATTGGACGATATTCGATCCTTGAAAAGATTAATCTCATTTTTTAAAAAAGCGTTACCATGTTACGCAATTCTCGCGTACAGTCAAACTCGCAATGTGTTTCGGTTTCGACTCTAATTTTAACGTTGTTACGTTAAATTTAATTATTACTTTCGTCGATTAGTTTTTTCATGAGACGAAAAACTCGAGGCGTCGATCGAATCAAATTTACTAGCTATAAAACTCAACGTTCCTCGAAAAAGAAGAGAAGAAAATAAACCGATACGATATCGCCTGCTATCGGCATAAAATATCGTTTGGATATCGCCATATGACGCGACCTCAATGCACAGGAAACTCCTCCAAGTTTCTTGCCTCGGTGATAACATCGAGAGGTTTATTTCTCGAACAAGTCCATTTCGACAGATCGAACGATTCAGTGGATTATTATCTCGTTTATACGACGCCCGCGCAAAGGATGACAACAATTGTTAGCGCATCGTTTTCCTAGCGACGATACAAATAGTTATTGCACGAAACCGCGATCACCGTCGTCCCGGATTACGAAGCGCGTTGTCCGCGCGCGGTAAACATCTTTTATTAAAGTGCAAGTTGCGCTCCGCTGGCGCGTCAATTTTTCAAAGAGCCCCCGAGCTCTTTGTCTTCACCACGTCTCCATCTAACTACCGACGATGAGCGCACGTGGCAGGTGGTAGGAGAGCGATTAATCGTTCCATCATCTCGTCGCGGACAGCCTCGCTCCTCCACAATGGCGGAAACGGAACCCCCTTTCGCCGCGGATCACTCGTGAAGATAAAACGGATAAAACTATTTTCGCTTCCTTCCGGGTTTTTGAGTACGCCGTGGAATTTTTGTGACGAAGAGAAAGGAAAAGCCGCTGCTCGCGATGCTTCTTCCGACAAATGAATAGCGAACGTTACGAGTTCTATTGAACCTTTTGTTTCGCTTCTCTCTATCTTGGCGAAAAATCGTATGGTTTGAAAAGTGTATTTGTAATAATACTCTGAAAAAAAAAATTCTCGATTTTAATAAATCAATTGTTTGAATAGATAGTCGACTAAATATTTACTAAATATAAAAATATATTTATTTGGCACAAGAACTATTAATTTGGTTTAACAATCAAATCTTTTCATTGAATAAATATTTATTTATTGTAAAGTAAATGTTTAGTTTACTAGTCAAATAAATATTTATTAAAATTTAGTACACACTTTTCTCAGTGTATATACAATATATATATATATATATATATATATATATATATATATATATAAATATATATATGAATATATAAAAATTTANTTTGGGGTATTACAAATAAGTAATTGTAAATAAGATAATAATAAGACTATTTTGTGACATATAATATTCCTCCTATTATGAGAGATATTAGATAGAGAAATATCATATTTTCAATATTTAAGATATTGACAATACAAATTGTAAAATCTATCATGACATTTTTCACTTATTTAATAAAAATCACTCCTCTTTTTGTTTCAGGCTGTGCCTTCGTGAAACTTTCGTCGCACCAAGAAGCACTGGCAGCAATAAACTCTCTACACGGTAGCCAAACTATGCCGGTAAGTATCCGTCGTATAATATTACAACAACGAGCATTAGTCGATCCCTTTACTCTTCGAGCGCGCATTTATTTTTTTATCTTTCGATCCGCCTCTTCAGCCGATGACCGCCAGTGTTCACGGACGTCGGCGCGTATTTACGCTCGGAAAATGTCACGTACGCGATATTAACAGAAAGGAGGGTAAATATTCATAGAAGCGCTGGATGAAGAGGGGCTGATATGAATATCGAGGATAGGGATGCACGCCATGGCCGGACAGTAGATGGCCGTCTTCTGTTAACGGCAGAGGAATGAGGGAGTTGTTGGTGGGGATAACTGGTAGCTGGTGGTTGGAGATCGGTACCGTGTAGCCGTAGCAATGGCTGTCGTGCCTGCAAACACCCCAGTAATGACTGGCCAAACAGAAATCTGCATAACACTTGGAGAAGCGCGGCTTGCCTCCTTCTCTCCGCAGCCCTCTGGAGAGAAGAGCGTCCCTCGGTCTCCGTCAAACCGCCGAACTTTCTCGGCTTAGGGTCGGACCAGGAATTCCCAGTTGTAATTGAATTGTCAGTGAGTTCCGTCCGGGATTCCACCTGCTGATTGGCGAAACTTTGCAAAGCCGCTTGCCGGACCCCTGATCGTCCTTGTCGGCGTTATTGCCTATCGACCGCCGCGCCATTTCATGCTGACATGCATTGACGCGCCTAAGGGAATTTGCGTCTCAGACAATTATTAAACTATGTACAATTAAAATCGAAAAGAAGATTTATATTGAACTATCGCCTTTACATTGTCCGCGATTCTAAAATTTTTTAATTTGATCATTATCATCAGTCATAATAGCTATTTGCTGCTATTAAAAGAAAAGAATTGAAATATTAAAGAGCTATAAAACAAGCAGAGTATTTTTATAAAAAAAATCTACATCCAACTATGTATTGCTGTTTCTTTCTATAAGCACTCCTAAAAATCTGACACGAAATATGAAACCATATCGCTTTATTACTTTTTATCAAAGCTACTACAAAAGAGTAACAGGATTCATCGTATTACATGTTCTTGCGCAAAGGGAAGCTCACGCTGCTTTTGATATTTGACATGGGGAATTCGCGATTCGCCCACGTCGTGCATTAAATGTGTGTACGTGCGTTGGGGTGAAATCACGTGGGTGGTAGTGCGGAATGGTTACGTGAATATTACTCGTTACAACCCTCTAATCTAATAGCCGAATACACGGGCAGAAGACGGAGCAGGGGGGGGGGGGTCGACTTCAGAACCGTGACTATTTACCCACGAAAGAGGCGCGCGCGAACCGTAATATGCAGATTGCTTAATTATCGCAACGAATTATGCAAATCTCGACGTCGATGTTACGAGATTTCGTGGCACAGTCGTGACCGAAGGGATGAGAAGTGAGAGGACGAAAGCAGCGGCGAGTGTTGGGGTTAACGCTTTCGCCAAAATGCTGACCTTCGACCCTGAACTATTCGACCCAGAAGAGATATGAAAGGCACGTGGTTGTCTTCTTCGCAGGTAGCTTAATTATTGCGATGAATTATGCAGATTTCGAAACCAAATGGAATTCTGCATGACATGGGCAAGAAAGCAGGGGAAAGAAAGCTATTTGTTAAATAATTAAATAGCAACGAGTTATGAGTATGATTTAATACAGAAATTAAATTCGCATTTTTCTTTTCCTTTAATATATACGGCAATAAAAATGCAAATCAATTTATTAATTTGATATTTATTTAATGATATTTAAGAATAACGGGTTTTATTTTGCTACTATTTTTAATCTTAAGTAAGTAAATGGCCACAGTATCCGACATGTAATTATCTTAAAAACCTTATTCTAGAAGAGAAAAATAAAAAATAAATAAATTGTCCAAAAACATTAAAGTTTATTATTTTAACATTCCTTTATCTCATAATAGTATAAACAATGTAAATTTAACTTTATACTTAATATTAAAAAGTATAACTATAATTGTATAAGTGAAATCTTTTGAACTACTCTAAGCACTCTGTTATATATCAAAAAAGCAATAATCTAATCCTTTGAATTAAATAACATTTTGTTATTTTTAACTTCCATGCGTCTAAATGTCAATGGCGATCTATAGATGTGATTAAAAATAATGTATATTGAGTATAATTTGACATTATGAATTTATTTATGAATATACCTATGAGTATACTTACTTAAAGGTTAAACATAACGTAAGATAATAACAAATGCAAATAGTAATAAAAAAAAGGTTTTATACTCTTTTTAGTGAATCGATAAATCTTTTGCAGAAAACAATCGCAAAGTTATAGAACCCTAAGAGTAATTTGACTTAACTATGTTCGTTCCAGTTTTCTCTGACCCGGAGCAAGATCAACCCCTTCCAATTTTCCTCTTTCCTACAAATCCATCGATCTATATAGGTGCGTATGTATGTGCGCGCATAAAAATGTCGGATATATGTATACACGTATGTGTATCTCACACGTATGTCATTTCGCGTATGTGTCCTCTGCTTTCAGCCACTCGAACACGTCGACACTCTCGGTCACGAAACTGCATTACGAACGCAACATCTCGGCTCATACCTACGAAATGAGATATTGATTTGCAATCTGATACTGTAATACACGACGACGCGCTGTCGGCCTGCAGACGATGTACTGGCTTGTAGCGGAAGCGTGAAATCGTAACACCTTATGAAACACATGTGATATAGATATACATAACATTAATTATTTTTGTTAAGTAAATTCATTAACATTGATTCTCTTTTCAATTTTTTTATAATTGTTTAATTTATAGTGACAAGATTTCAGTTTTTTGAAGCATAAATATAAGTAATTGATATAAATTGAAGAATTATAGATTTAACAAGATTTGCACAGAAAGAAAAATATCACTGTATTGCTAAGAAAAGTGATTACTCAATTTACTTTCTTTCTTTTAAGTAATCATTACTTTTAACAAAGAATATTTTTTTGATAATAATTTTAATATATAGTATTTAATATAAATTTTTAAAAAACTTATTATTATGTAATACTCAAAACAAGAATTTATTTCCTTTTAAAGAATATTATAAAATTAATTGAAGAAACAATTTTATATGATAAATTGAATTTATTTTAATTTAATAATTTTGATTGAAGTATCAAACTTATTAAGATTCAAATTACATTTTAAATAAATTTGATGCTTGTGAATTTATGATGGATATACGAATTTTTGAAACAGTATTTATTATTTACAGTATGTATTTTTCTGTGTGCAATATTATACTTTTACATCACTTTGAAAATATATAAGTATTCATATATTTTTATTACATATATATTATTTTTATTATACATATCTCATATATTTGTCGCGAGAATGTTATTGTATTAGCGTACAAGTATCATAAATATAATTTATGACTGATATATTATATAAATACACAGTTTAAAAGTTGTGATAGATTATACGCTTTCCATTAAAAACGCGATATTTTTAATAGATGCATTGTATGTAGCCGCGAGATTAATATTACAGCACTTTCGCTGACAAAACATTACCATAAAACTTGTCTACTGGCAACATACATGCGTATACATTTTGTTTCGTTTTCACGAGCGAGATAATGCGATTTACGCCTTTCGGATCGACGCATTTATGCGTCACACGACAGGCAATATTTCTTCGGTCGCTCAATACTTCAACCGATTTTACAATTCGTCGTTCGCGAATATTACATGCGAGAAGTTTTTAATTTTTAATAATACCGAGACATTTATATACCGGCTGTGGGTAGTACAAACATTTTTTTCCGATTTCACGCCCCGTATAATGTGGTTTACGTTTCTCGTAGCGACGTTTCCGTGCCTTTCCTCGCGAGTAATATTTCTCCAGCAGCTCGATTCCCGGATTTCGCTATTCTCTTCGCGTGGCTTTAAACCCTTTTTTTTCAAATAAACGCTTTAACAGAAAAATAACTTCACCACCACAGAACGCGTAAACCTGTTTGCGGGATCAGTTAGTTTGCCAGCTTAATGTTTTATGAAATATTACAGAAAAATTACCATTGACATGATAATAACATTACAAACCACGACTCTGTCATGCGAAACGTTGAGGTAACGCTGACTTTACTCTTTTTTCCGTGTAAAAGATTAGATCTTTTATACTCGCGATGATAATCTACTACAGGATACATATACGATCCTGTATCAGCTGCGTATTACACCTCTGGGCTTTGAATTTTTTGCGTGCTTTTTTGTTTGATCACATCGATCCACAGGCTGTTTACACGTCTCAAATCAGAGACGCGTTCGTGCATCACGCAACGGACAATATTTCTTCGGAAGCTCAATATTTTCGCGCTCATCAGCTCCGACGTTCTTTCTCCCTTTCTCTTGCAATTTGTGTGCGTGTGTGCGCGCGCGCGCGTGTGTGTGTGTGTGTGTTGTGTATGCTACGTATGTCTACGTAACGGTACGCAACCGGGCCTCACGTAGTTATGCTTTCCGAAGCGTATGACATTTCTTGTCACGCCTCGCGAACCCTCCAACGCCACGCTTTTCGCGCACCGAGAGATCTTCCCCTCGCATACATATATCTTCCGGGAAATGCCTTGTAATAAAAGGTAAAAACCGCGTGAAGTGTTTCGTCGCGCCGCCCCAAAGCGACGTCCCATTGGTCCTATTTGCGTAACTTTGGCATACCATTTTTACCATCTCCTCGCAGTGAGAAATGTGCGATAGTAGTCTACGTCTATACAAATTTAAAGCGATTTGGAATAAATAATCAATATAAGTGATATTTCATTGAGTACATGACAAAGTAAAAAAAAAAGTGCGAATTCTTGATCGATTTAATAAGAGAGAAATTGAGATATAGTATTCACTAATTCCTTGAATGCGATTAAATATCTCAATAGATGGACAATCTTTAGTCTGACTTTATGAGATTAATCGAACTCCGTATGGTATTCGGTGTATTAAATTGAATTCCAAAATACACAGACATTTGTAGTATGGAGTTCTATAAAAACGATACGAGCAAATTGAAGTTATTTCGAACTTCAAAGAGTGTATAGAACCATAAATCACAAGTGATTAACAAGAATGTGTGCATTTCTCGATCAGAATGAGAAAAATTGGAATTCGATACTTGTCAAGGAAAGAATGAACATTGACACGAGCAATTAGGCACGAGCATTACATGAACTTTAAAACTAACTTTGTTAAATTGAGATATCTGTGGATCTGGATGTAATGTGGACGCCTCCATCTTTGACCGGATGTTGCCTTTCTCGTCCGGGACAGCGTGCGCACGCGCGCGGAAAGTGGATGGAAGGAAATTGTCTCTGCATTAACGGAGGCTCAGAAACTGCTTCCAACATTTAATTAAAGACATTCCCTGAGTAATTCCCTTGGCGGCCTTGTAATTGCATTGCTTTTATCTCCAGTACAACTGTTACTTATTTGGTGGGTTGCCTTTCGTGTGTATCAGGAGTCAGAACGACTGTTGGACCCGAATCTCCGTGGAGGGAGGAAGAAAGAGAATGGACGACCGTAGAAAAGAAGCGCGATCGACCGTGAGAGTCTGAGAGCCCATCAGCAAAATCCCGTCCTTAGTGCAGGATTCGAAGCGATTATTCGTACGATAAGGCTCTTGTCGTGATTCCTCATTGTGCGCCGACTCCCCCTTCCGTTACAAGGTGGTATCGTCGAATCGATACGAACGTATCCGGTACGGAGAACACCGCGTTTGTGATAGAGATACCCCATCAACAAAGCAACGCGATGTTAATGTTAATAATTGATTTCCGTGTATGCACATTCAAGCGCGCCAATTTCTAGCGGATCTCGATGACCGCAGTCGTTTGTTCTATGTCTTTATTAATGATACTAATAGAAATCTAATTGGAGAGAAAGATACAGAAAAATATATATAGATCGATATTTGTTTTATTATGAAAAAGGAATTTTTTTAAATATATGATATATTAAAAATACGTTAAAATGAAAAATAAGAAGAAAGAGCAATATGTAATATAATAGAAGATAGCAAAGAATGTAAATAACAAGAATAAATGAAAAATTAAAGAGAGAATTATAATCATAATAACTATTTGAAGAGAAAATTATTTGTTACAATATAAATATAAATATTTATTTATTTATTTAAATATTCTATTTATTTATTTATTTAACTAATATCTAATTTTTTAAATTTTAATAATTTTGATAAAAATATTACACAATATTTTTCATAATTAAAATATGACTGACATTGTTATAATTAATTATGGATGTATAATAAATAAAATATATTACAAATGATTTATATAAAATCAAATTTATAAATATAATTAATATTCTTTTTTATATTTTGACATAATATTTCAAACTGTTTTATTATTTAATATATAAACTAATATTTATAAGTAAAAAGTATAAGTTTCGAAAGGAATATTTTAGCAAATATTTTAGCAAAATTCTTCCGTTTAATTCTTGCGCAATCTTTTGATATCTCAAATTTGACGCGAAAAAAACCTGCGTGGCTCTTTGACTAACACTTGTTACTGTCGATGAATTTTGGCTACACAGAACGTGCTCTTCTGTACTGACTGTACTCAAAGGATTATATTGTCTCGTTTTTATCCTACCAGCGTTCAATCTTTTGAGAGCGTGCTCTAAATCTGTCCATACTATTTTAATAACTTTGACAGATTTCAAGTTTTATACGCAACGGTTTTTCCAATTAGTTATTTTCTATCGACATTTAAAAGGATCGCAGAAGCGATTTGTAATTTGCGACACATCGATGAATTAAACCACTCGCTTCTGTATTTCAATTCGGTAGAGAATCACGGACGAGGGGCAATCGCGTTCCGGTCAGTCTTGCGGTTCCAGTTGAATCTATTGAAATTACCATCCAACGGATTGGCAAGTGTGATGATGCGGCTAACGTGAGAGCCTCCAATCAGCTGGTAATTGCTTCATTCCGTTGGCAAGGCCTGCTCAATATTGTGGCTCTCTGAGCTAAGTTCTAACACGAGATGTTCCTCCAAGTGGAGGCAACAGAGATTTTATCAACTTTTATTTTGGAGCTCTCAATCGACCCGCGATCGGTATCTGCAGTTAATGAGAAATACGCTGAGAGAGTATTAAAAACGCCAACGGATATAATAGGTATAAAGAGCATCAATCATCAACGAATCTCTCTAGCCCTAAGGGTGTAAGGGTGAAAGTCCGAATTCGACCAGACAACGTCGTACGCATGGATGAAACATCAAACACAGAGCCCCCACGTATGTCGGCTTACGAAATCATAATGGAAGAAAAAGCACGCGGTTTAATATCGACATTTTTAAAGGGGCAACTTTAATGGGGGCGACACGTAGGACAGACATAACGAACAAGGGGAGATGGCGGTGCCGGCGGCTTCAAACGTTCTCCGCATGATACCCCCCGGCTCTCAGGAGGACGGCTTTTCCTTTCCGCGTGCAGTTCAGAACGTTGGATCGGAATTAATGAACCGTAATCCCCCAATAATGAGGCTTCGGCTTCACTGGCTCCGATACGACCTCGTCGATCCTCCTCTTGCAACCCCGACCGCGTCTCGCCCTGTTCCAGCCTCATCTTCTCTATGCCACACACGTGCGCACCGTCGTACATATGTGCTCGCGTAAATGTCACATACACCTTATGAGTACCTACGTTACACCTGCGTGGCGCACAAGGCTTCGAAGCTCGAGACTGTCGACGCGAGACAAATTATCTTTCAGACGTGCATGCGTCGATGCCGTTCACCAGTGGCGTGTAACCGGCGCGGCTCGACAATTTTTCTCACACGAAAGGATGTAACATGCGTGGGGATAGATACACACCGTGACACTCGGGAATTTGACGTTTCGAATTTTTTGTCGTTTTTTTTTCATTGCGTCAACACTGACCTCGAACTCATTAATATTTAGAGCGTGCGATGTGCTCGGCGAACTTAAAAGTCTTGCAATTAGCTTGAAAGTTTTTTATACGCTATAAAGATTTTCATCATTATTACAATTAATTTCAGAAAATATTTCGATAAACTGTCTGTGAAAAGAGGAAATATATAGACTTCCATATATGACAATCATCGTTGTTTTTAACAAATTTAAGTGGGTTCGTTCTTGCGAAAAACACGAACTCCAATTTAGAGTTCCCTTCTTCCGTTCTTTTTAGATATGACAAAATTACAACTGAGAAAAGAATAAAAGAATTTATATATACAAGAAAGAGGCGAAACTTCTTTGATGTATTATATATCTTAAGATTATCTTAAGATTGTAGCTCAAGGCTACAAAAAATATTTAAAAACTTGAACATATTCATATAAAATCAAAGTTATCAAGTTTCTTATTTAAATAATTTGCATCGTTTATTAAATAATTTGGAAAATCGGTAGATTTTAGACAGATTCAATATTACAATATTAAAAGCAAACGAAGCATTTAAAGAACGTAAAGTTAGCTTAACGTTTCACAGTTTTGCTTCTTTGCAAAGCTTTGGAGTAACGCAGAAGCGTATAGCTGAGAGGCAAAAAGGGAGGAGTATCGCACAAAACTCCCAATATTAGTTGTAGTTACAGTAACACGGAAAGTTACATCCACTCTTGAAAACTTTTACGACTTTGTATACGGCAAGCTCGTCGCTGATTTTCTCGCGACGCTCGCGGTTATACGCGTGTTTGACCTCGTTCGGGCTCCGACCGCGAACGGAACTTTTAATAATCGAGGTGCCCATGTGTAGTGCAAACTCTTCAGCGCTCGCAAATACCAAATACGGCGTGTTTGTGTTGTCAAAAGTAAAAAGGGTTAAAAAGACGATGATTTTCAACCGCGACCTCGCGTAAGAGGTTATACAGTAACCTTTCGAATCTTGTACCTATATATTATCGACTCGTTACAAACAAACACAGAGTATAAACTCTGTATCTAAATAGTACATCAAATGTGGTCAAATGTGATTGAAACTCGGAGATACAGCGTTATAACCAAAGATCTAGAACAGAGACTGCGTCATTCATGTACAAAATTGATTGATAAAAATGAGAAAGAGAGAACATGAAAACAGTCCTTCCTTTCTTTCTAAGATATAGTTGAATAAAAACAGATAGAGACTAACCGTCTTTGCGTTCTATTTCTCTCATTTTTATCTATCAATTTTACATATGGATGACGCAGTCAGATCTGTTTTGAGTCTTCGGTTATAACGTTGTATTTCTGAGTTTCGAGGTACGCGTATTTCAAAACGCGAGACATAAATGTTCGTTCTCATTCGTCTTTGTTTGACTCACTCTCGCTCATGTAGAATATTGCGAAAATTAACGGAAGTTACGTTCTCTCCTATGAGAGCGGGATGGTTCGCTCGCATTACACATTTAGATGAAATCTACGAGGGTACAATAGGAGAAAACGGTAGGAGAGCTTTTCTCTAAAAGCTATTCGCTGAACGTGATTTTGTTTCCCGCGTCAACGCCCATTTGGGTCAAAAACGACGTAGGAAAAAAAGTAAAAATAATGAAAGCAAAATTTGGTGCGGCGACACGAGTGAGTGTTTCTGACAGCGTCGATTGGCGTTGCACAAAATCGCCCTCTCTTTCATTTTAGAGGCGAGCATTTAACGTACATAGATACACACCTCGACGCGTAGTAGCACATGCAATACAACGAGAATGTCAGGGTGGACTACCGGGAGTGCCAGGTTGCATGCACACGCTGAAAACGTTTCGTCAGAATTGTCTTTGAAATCACCGAAGCGACGTCTCGTTCGATCTAATAGGAACGGGACACGATGTATCACAAGGTGACGTTCTGTGGAAATCTGTCAAGCGGATATATCGCGTTACCGGTCCGACTCTGACTGTGTCCTCGTCGTTAAATTACAAGCAATTGCACCGGCCAGCGTATGCGCTTCGCTGATGAATAACGGCCCCGAGCCTTTTGTCGAGAATTGCCACAGGGTGAAGACAGTCGACCGATTATCGATATACGCTCCAATTGTTGTCAATGTAATAACAGTCACACCAGAGATCAAATTTTTCCTTTTTTGATTTCAATAATAATTTAATAAATTTCAATAATGTGTTATTTTTATTATAAATATTAAATCTATTGTATCTGAAATGACTGATAATTTTAAAGATTTTATCTTTCTAATTACTTAATTAAATTTAATTATGTTTTAAATGGATCTAATTTAATATATCTAATATTTTTAAATATTGGTTAAGATATTGTATCTGTTTTTAATTAAGTTAAATTTTAATAATATATTATTGAACAATTTAATTTAATCAGCGTACTAGCCTTATTACGGGTTTAATTAACGAATTTTATACATATAATATAAGGGTTGATTATTGTAAGAATTTTCAGGAAATAAATTTATTTATCTAGTAAATTGATTTTTTAACATGAACACCACAATTTCGTAAGAAATTAGTTTCTCTTATATTGTTATCAATTTCTGTGTGCGGCATGAGATTTTTATATATAAGAGATTGTTTATTATATATATATATATATATATATATATATATATAANAANATATTATTATATANANNATAAAGTTAAAGTAACGGAAACCGAAAACTAAATTAAGTTGTTAGTATAAAACTTAAA
>NW_012130103.1:1080214-1100044 GCF_000143395.1 Atta cephalotes | reverse complement strand
TAAGTTACGTACTCTTATTATTAGTTTATTACTAATTTACTTGTGTGGCGGCGACTAGAGTATTTATTATATAAGAGATTAGTTTATTATATATATATATATATATATATATATATATATAAAACAATCGATTTAATGTCAATGCATAAATTAGGACGAAACCAATAAATGTTGTATCAAAATTACATCTGACAAAATAAAAAAAATTAATTAATTGGAAAAAATTATATGAATATCTTTACAAATAGATTACATTTTTTTCATAGTGATCACATTTTAGGCTCTCCAAAAAGGAACGTTGAAACAAACCCTGAAAGCTATGTGGAAAAAGTGAAAAGAGATGCACGCGAGTAAAGCACGATGAAGTGCGCCATGCAAAGTCGCGTGACCAAAGCTGAAAGTCTTGTTACGCGAGTTATAACACTACAAACGTTATATAAACTCAGGAACGCCCAGCAAGCATTTGCACTGATGACGTGAATATAATGTATCACCGGGAGCTCGAATACCGAGCTTTTCTCCACAGCTACAATGGCCACTGACCACCTGTTGCCCCTTTCCATTTATATTTTAGACATCGTGAGAACGTCATCGCCTTACCTCCTCGCGAGCATCTCGAAAAAGAAGAAGTCTTTTTTTAATGCAAAGGGATCTTGAATCACTTATTCGTCTCGTACGTTATGTATCTACATCTGTACTCCTTCATGTCTAGAGAATATATATGATACCATTTTACTTCTCGACAGATTCGATATATTACATTGCATTATGTATTTTTTCGACAATTATGGCTATACAATCATTGAATTTTAATAGAATTATTAATATTGAAATGCGTAGAAAAGCCTCATGTGATTTTTAATTATTCGACAGTTTCTTAATTAATTAAACTCATATGAGAAATTGACTTAAATTCTGCTATCTATCAAATAAAAGAGAGTGTTAGATACTATTATAAAATATAACAGTATAAAAAAGAATCTCCGATTATTCCTTTAATTATAAAAGCCCAATTAAAACATTCCCGTACGCTGGTCATAACACATGCTATAAATAAAGCTTGTTGAAGAGGTCGTTAAAAATGTACATTGTTATTCTCGTATATCATAAAATTGCGTCGTACTCTAAAAATTCTGACTTTATAAAAACGAGAAATCAACAACATGCATTATCTGTTGCAGGGTGCGTCATCCAGCATAGTGGTAAAATTCGCAGACACTGATAAAGAGAGACAAATAAGACGCATGCAGCAAATGGCCGGGAACATGAGCATCCTTAACCCCTTCTTCAATCATTTCGGCGCTTACAACGCTTACGCTCAGGTGGGTCGTGTTACCATTAATGGCTCTCGCGTTACCGCATTACCGCCTTGTTGTCCTCGTTACCACGACTCACAATCTGCGATGGTTCGTCCCTCGTTACTCTCGGAAATGATCGGCCGAAACTCGATATCATCGCGTTAACGCCGGCATGCAAAGAGGTCCCTCATAATCACCTTTCGCGATTTAATTTTTCCCAGGAATGCAATAAAGGATAAATGTCGTAATTTTGAAATTTTTCTATGACTATCATATTTATAATATAATATGAATATTCATCTAATGATGTTTCAGGTTATACCTATTTTCATTAAATTAAAATAAAGTTTTTCTTAACAATAGAAATAGTTTGGTTTCGCAAATATTCAAGATCATGTGTTTTTTTTAAGTAATTTTTTGAAATAATAATAAAGAAATATATGTGTTCCTTCTTTATTATTATTATTCAAGAGAAAATGTTTTTTCTGACAATGATATTCTCTTTATATTGTAGCAGCAAGCAGCGCTCATGGCAGCAGCGACTGCACAAGGAACATATATCAATCCAATGACCGCGTTGGCTGGACAGTTACCGCATACATTGAACGGCATGCCAAATCCTGTGGTTCCACCAACCTCTGGTAAGAATACTCGGCTAATGCCCGTTAGTTTAGTTTGCTGTTTATCTTTTTCTAATCCTAAAAATTAAAAAAAGATAAAAAGTAAATTAAACTGAGATTGAAGTTAATCTTACATTGGTGGAACTGAGTATAAGAAAATTAAAATACCTCATGACACGTAAATATTCGTGAGAAAAGAACTCATTTGTCGTCTCCGAAATATTATATATTCTTCAAGAAATTCAATTCAAGCTAAACTTTTTCATAGAAACTTTTGTTATACTTAAAAATATCTATGTGTAGTTGTTATAAACTGCAACCTTTTCTCGCGAATATATTTTTCTATGTTATTAACATTTTTTTTATATTGTTGGTACATTTGTCGATTGCAATATTCTCGTTTAATCAGAAAGTGATTATTTAAGTTGGTAAGATAAAATATTGACCTCCCCCCCCCCCTTCCCCATAATGAAAGTCTAATGTTATATCTTGTTAATATTGGTAAAGAAGATATTATTTTAATGACAATTTATGTGAAAAAATTTTTTTAATTTAATTAATTTAATCAATTCCAAATTAACAGCATCAATCTGATAAAACGTGCATTTTACGGAAAAGGAAAGAAACACTCGAGGGCACACGAATTATCCGTACCAACTCGATAACTGATTTTAATGATATAAAACATATCTTCCGTCCGGTCGCTCTTTCTTCCTGCTTCTCTATAGTTTCTCTGGATTCTCGCGACAGAGGCGTGCAGTCGGTTGCCTTATAACCAACTCGTAAATCAATACAACATTTTCATCGAACGTGACTCAAGCGAAAGATATTGCTGGTACCGCAAAACTTTATCGAAAGCTCGTTGTAAGAGAAGAAGGAAGCTAAAGAAACGCCTCTTTCTTGCTCCTTTCTTTGCTCATACCTTTCTTTTCAGTTTTCCTTCTCTCTCGGCATAGCAATGCAAGAAACAGCGGAAAAGGTCGAAGTGCTGTAGAGAAGTAAAGTAAGCGCGGAAATCGGCTCCGTTATACGTCGAGTCTCGTCGAGCGGAAGGTAATACCGTTTGATAGGGAAATAATATTTTATTTCTCCACCGAACCCCCTGGCTTTGCCGCGTCCGTCCGCTTTACTCCGTACTGAAGATTACCGTAGCAGCGAGCTTTTATTTTCGACGGAACGACGGCATAACCACAAACTGCGTGTAGGATGGCATTGGCAGGTAGATCTGCGTGCTTGGGAATCATTCTATAGCCGTAATCCTACCAATAATCGCGTGCATTTCAAATCGGATTAAAAGTCGTCAATAATATAGTATTCAAAATAAAAAATTATTTCAATTAAAAGTAGTACTTTAAACTGCTGAGGGATTTGTTTAAGATGTACATGGAAAAAGCAATTTTACGATTTAAAAATTAAGTAAATATTTTAAATTACTCTCTAAATCTGAATCAGTAGATAACCACTGATTACCCAGTGCTTGACATTGAGTGATTAGTGAAATTTAATTGAAAGAAAAGGAAGTTATATAAGCATATATAATTAAAATGTGCACGCGATATTTGCACGTCATTTCCAATACCATATACATTGAATTTATACATTGAAACAAAAATAGCAAGGTTAAGGATTCTATGTTTCATTGATTCTTTTAGTTGAATTTCACTGTAAATTTCACTTTCACTAATTATCATACTGCCATCTCTTGGGACTGATATCAATAATTATCTACTGATTCAAATTTAGAGAATACAGATCTGAAAATAATGTAGGCCAAAATAATTATGTAAAATGCTCAAACATTATTATGAGCAACATTACAAAGTTTTGACATTCTAGCAACCAGTTTAGACGTCTACATATTAATTATTTAGTCCAACAAAGTTATTTGCTGTGCTAAATTTTTAGCTAAATTTTTAGATACTTTAGTAAAATCGTTTTTTTTTTCAACTTCATTATAGTTTTATAGAATTCATACTATATTATGCAAAGTTTAATGAAGGAGCCTTGATCGCAAGCACGATGTGTTTTGTAGTATCAAACGCAATCACTGTAAGTCTTGTATAGAAATCACTTGATCTTGTCTAACCGAATCGACAATGTCGGGACGTGTATCGCGCAGTCACGGAAGTTTAAGTTTAAGTTTACGACATATCGTTATATCCGATGAACGTAACCGAGTGACGATGTGAGCGCATGTAATCCGAGTGTTATTGAGGCATCGAGATTTTTCTCCGTCCTGATCTTTCACCTTTCGTAACCGTAGACCCGATTCGAAAATATTAAAATATCGATGCTTACTTCTTTTTAGCAGCAATTGTGATGTTTCTTTAAACTTTCCATAGCTAACTGGACATACTCAATTATACATTTTTTGTAAAAAAAAGCCAAATAATTCAATTTTCTTTATGTTACATTTGCATTTGGATCATTTTTGTTGAAATGTATTGCAATATTTAGCTCCTAAACGCTTTTTCAGTACAGCATATCTGACTTTTTTCCAATGTTTTTTCCAATGTTTTTTTCATTACTTATAACTTTTTTAATATTTATTAATAAATTTTTATTCATAATTTATATTAATAAAGATATATGCTTTTGCTTGACTACCTTTAATATCTGGTTTTTTAATAGAAAAAAATTGTTTACAATATTTTCATTTTTATGAAAACATTTATGAAAACATATATCATAATTAAATTGTTGAGTATACCCAAGTGTGTTGTTTCCGTAGTATGGCGGTTAAGAATTAATATTAATTCTTTTTTATACGAGTTATTTTGGTTCCTTGAAATTAATTAGTATTTTTTAATTATTATAAATTATGTAAATGGGTTTTATAGATCCAGCATTAGTAAATTGTATTACAGATTTTGGTGTCAGTTTCAAAGGGTTAAAGAACTTATTTATTTCGCAATTAAATTATTATTGACAATCATGTTTGTAATTTCAAAAGGTTGCGATCGATTGAATCATAAACGCGCCAATATTATTATTATCGTGTGCCCTTGACTGTGTATTTTCCGTAGTCACGTGCTAACTCGATAGAAATAACAGATGTTGCCCAAACATAATTATGTCTCATTACACCGAATCATATTGACGTGATACCAAACATTGGTCACCGGCGCGATCAATGCGTTATTAGCGCAACGCAAGGCTTTGATCGCTGATCCGAATTGTATCGTTGACACAGACAGGAGGCAAACTATTATCGATAAACACGACCTTTTCCCAGAAACTAAATTCGTAATTCAAGAACAAGCATATAGTTACAGTAATATTGCATCGCAAGAACAATGCACAAAGCGTAGACTAGTACAAAGAGAGAGAAAAAAATTAAACGTGACTCTTTGACCGAATCGATAGTTCTATGATATTAATTCGGTATAATATTCTGATTTATGAAATCAACCCAACATAGTGTGTTCGATACTTCAAATGCCTTGCGAGACATATGGATCATTAACGGTATTTTCCCACAATCAATGTTATATTTATAGCAGAGGAAAAATGAAAAAAAAAAGGAAATTAGAAACTGCATTCCAATCAGATGCTTCGTATAAAGGACGATCGTGTTGAAAGTGCAAGAGGGTAACCGGTGTGTACTGATCAGGTTTGCTCGTAGGTACCGGCACAGGGCAACCGGTTAACGGAGCACTACCGTCGTTACCGTCGCCAACGATGCCCAATTTTAACATGGCTGCTCAAACGCCGAACGGCCAGCCAGCAGGCTCGGATCCAGGTGTCTACACCAACGGAATACCGCAGACTTATGCGGGACGTGAGTATCAACTCAGGCGCAGCGTGCCGCCCCTGCGCAATACCCGGCCAATCGGCAACAGACTTTATTATTCCACGGGGATGTAAATAACTTCGCGCAGGCCAAGTATCATGCCAAGTACGCCGGGCGGTACTCGCACGTCATACTCTTCCGTACTTCAGTGAGGAAGCGCCGTTACATTCGTTGGCGTTTATTTGCGAGAAGAGCTGAAATTAATGATGACAGGGGGTCCATGTGCGGAAGACTTAGCACCAATGCGGGGCTTCACTGACTCTTGCTAAGCGCGAAATTTATGTTTACACAAGAGTGACTCAATTCAAGTAATGAACAATTAAACTTGTAGCAAGTAAATATGTAAGTATTAGTAAAAATAGATATTATAAAAATAGATAAATAGATATTCATTGAGGTCTTTTCTTTTTATATTCATTTTACGATTATTCTCAAGGTCTTTCAGACTGGACTCTTTATGTTCGATGTTCAACAAGACGCATCAGAAAATTAACGATAAAAATAGTCGTCCGAATATTGATTAAGTTAAACCGTATAACATTGATAAATTTTTAAAACATTATTTAAATCGGGACTTTGCCTCTACAAGAGCAATGAATTTCACGACTATAATCATTCTTATAGTCAATCCTTCATTAGTCTTCGTCCTTTATTGCCATTCGGGTACTTATTACAAGTCGAGTATATAGTCGGTGGAAATATCGAGCGGTATTGATTGGCCTACTGGGTATTGCGACAGGGGCCTCTAGACTAGGCCCCTCTCCCCGATAAGAGCTGAGCTTACTGAAGTGTAGATGCCCTCCATCTGTCCATTCCAGCGCAGGGGTTGGCCAACGGGGAGGCGGCACTTCAGCATGCCGCCGCGTATCCTGGAATGCAGGCTTATGCTGGAGTGGCCGGTAAGTGTTTCCCCAGCTTCAATTTTTATCTCTACGGCTTGTCAAGGTGCTGTCTACCCTGTCCGTGTCTTCCGTACAATTGATTGTAGCGCGTTTTCGTCCATCCAGCTCCACCCAAGCAGACTCACGGGAATTATCGAAGTAAAAGTAGATGCAACGTGAGACGGACATACGTTTGTCCATCATTCGTCTCCGTAGAGTTTATTTTGAATCGAATAAATAATTTTTTATATCCGATGATACTTATCATTTAATGTCAATCGATTGTAAATTACTGTACAAATGTATCATAAAAAATTATATTCAACTTTGTTTACATTGGTATTCATAAGATAAATTATTATAAATATAAAATAGATTTTTTTATATATATTATTCTTTACGAACGACAGATCTTTATAATGACACAAGTTCTTTGTCGCAAGTTCTTTCTCCAAACTTAAAATGAATGTGTAATTTAGCGTCGTTTCATAATCTCGTATTATCGTAATGTTTTGCATTATCGCGACGTTCGCGGCATCAGTTTTAGCACGCGCTAGATAACACTTTGAATACTCATCTCGCCCGGATGTTGCCTATCGCGATCTTGAGCGGGTCGAAAAACGTGCGTGTGGCCGTGAGATGGAAATTGTCTGTATGTAAAGGGAAAAAGTGCAGAGAACATCCAACGTTTACGTGCTTTTATCCGGGCGCCGTCGGAGCACTTACCTACGAAAAAATTCGATTTCGCTGATCGCGTTGCTGGTTGTTTGCATGCAACTATGGTCGCATGTATATATACACACACCGTACACGTCATACATGATCGTGTGCGCGTCAACGTTTCGTTCTATACTGCTTCTGCTGTGGTGCTACGATGTACTTCGATGTCCTTCTAAACGTACTTCGTGTACATATTATATTGTAGTTTTTAAACGTTTACACGTCTCCTCTCGTGCATGCTCCCTCACCAACGCCAAATGGCGAATTATTCGCCGTCGACCGTCGACGTTGTAGCGTCAAAGTGCAGCGCATTGGTGCAAATTATGATAAAGCCTGGCACAAAATGGATGATCTCGTTTCACGGATAATCAGCGCCTCGATGGACCTATACTTCTATTACATTCCAATCACTCTCAGTAACGGGAGGAAGGGAAGGGCGTTTAACAAATTCCGCGTTTACGCCATTCGATCGGATACCGTTGTCCGCTTATCGAAAGTACAATCGCGAATAATGAAAAGAAAGGGGATATCATTTATTCTCATCCGTGTCAGCGATCAATCCGCCTTCGTGTCTCTCAATGTATCTCCAGCGTATCGGCGGAAATTCAACAAATTCGAGTCATAACAAACGTATAGATCACGTACTGGGAGCGCGCGAGCACCGTCGGTTCGTATTTACCGAGGACTCAAAAGCGGTATATTTTTTTCTATGTATTTTCGGCCAGAGTACACATACGCCATCGAGATCAGCGAGTGGAAAAAAAGCAATCCCGGAATAACGGCGTACCTCTATCTGAGCGTGACGCGGCCCCAACGTATGATGGCGTATTTATTTCATACGCCAAACGTTGATCCATCGCGCACCGGGGGGGCCTCGGGTAACGTCAATCGGAATATATTAAAGCGATGTTTGCACGGAAATAATTAATTCCGGGGCGAAAATTCGCCTCTGCCGATCTGAGAGCGTAACCCGCGCGCACGCTCCGCCTATCCGTCACAAACAGGTATCAATCACGAGCATTTTAAATATTTATCAAGCTATAATTAATAACGACGTACTTGCTTTCTACGTCGCGTGTAGCGAACGGTGGTAGTGCTGGGCTTGAGCGTTTATACCGAGGTCCAAATTTACAGACTAACCAATTGTCATCAAACGTACAGAGATCGCATTGCGAATTAAAATATAACTGACACTTCTGTTTAATGTGAAATATTTCGCATTTCGATTCTCGTTGATCAGAAGTGATATTGATACCTACGGCCGTTTTTTTTTTCTCCAATTTTGTTAAATATTGTATTACGGCAAATTTTATTAAACGCTTTTAAATAAAATTTTGTTATCTTAGAATTTCATTACATCGAATAATCGTTAATGTATTGACAGTGTCAACATTAATACGAGACGTTATAAAATCTCATAGTAACAAAAAGCTTGTTATAATGAGATCTCCCGTCGATTCGTTGTAATATGATATTAAGCAAACGCTTTTACGATAATGTCTCTCCAATTTCAGAACTTTATTCTGTACGAATCGTATGTCCTCTCTGCGAAATCTTCCGTTTTAACGTTGTTTGTCTCGGGTTGTTCCTTTCTCGATTGCTTAAATATTTAATTTAGCAAATTGCAACGGGATATTCTGTATAGTTGTGCCTAGACTTTTGCTACATCAATGCGCTAAGAAGGTCTTTCGTATCCCATTTTAATGAGGCACGTCGTTTCAAGAATCGGCTTTGAAGAAATATCTAGTGTCGGCTAATGACGCACTACGGATACAACGCTGCATTTTCGCAGGCTGCGACGGTTTCGCGTACAAAAGTATCGTGTTAAAAGTCGCGCGGTATGGTGAGAACGTTGAGAGACGAATACCCTTGTCGACAGAAACGCCGTGATGAATGCCGGTTGGAATCGTCTGTACGAGACGAGCTTTCGTATCAGTGAGTCGCTTCTACACCGCTCGCTTTTACAGGGCAAACAGGCCACTCGGCTAGAAGCACGATTTCCATATTTCGCATTAACGATAAGATTATGCGGGATCTTCCAGAAATAACAGTTTTGCAGAGAAAATTTTGCTGGAGATCAGCATTTGTTATATTCATCAGCATTTCTCGTATCTCGAACGTACACTTGATAATCACATCTAGAGAGAGAGATAACTTTTTTGAATAAATAATAAAATTGACTTGAATTGGATAGATGTTATCTAAATTAAAGTTCAAAAAGCTTTAATTCTCGAGAGACTTGCCATTCCAAAGCGATCACAGAATCTATCATTAATATCGAGTACTGGAATAACTCGCATAATTCGAATTGCATCTCGTGCTCTCCAAAAAGACGCAGAAATGTGTCTTCGCGTTCTTTACGTTTAATATCCTCTTAATGTTGATGCTTTAACCTTTTCCCCTCGCGACGAATCTTCGACAAATCGCAAGAATAAATGGTCGCGTCCGATTTACGTGTCCCTGCTTCTGAAACGCACGGTCATAAATTACGCCATTGTAATCTGTCTAGCGATGGCAGCGCAATTTCTGTTGAATCTGTTGACGTTTATTGGACTGTTCGGCTTTTATTACTGTCATCGTCCATTATGTATGCGCTATCGCTGCATTGAATTACGACGCTTATATTCGTTCGGCGGTTGCCGCCGGTTTCGCGCTGTCCCTGGCTCTTACTGTTGACGGCCGACAGCGGATATCGCAATACGGAAAAGGACAAAAAAAGAGGGTTTATGTGGGGAACGGATAGGCAATGGCACGCACAGATCTAGATGTGGACAGTTCATGATGTACTTGTTATTTGTTATTGTCGCAGCTTACCCCGCCGTCTACGGCCAGTTTCCTCAAGCTATTCCTCAGCCGATGACCGCGGTGGCACCCACGCAGAGGGAAGGTAAGTACAACACGCTCTCATCAACGTCTAACTGTTGACTGTAAACACGAACGTCTGTAGACCTGAGATTGTAGTTCCACATCCCGTACACACGTCCAGACACGAATTATCCATCGTCGGCGCTCAACGAGGTGCAAGAGTTTCGACTTCTCTTAACGCCGCTGCCACTGCAGCTGATCGTACCGCGTAATTGCACATCTCGCATAACGATATCGCTTCGATTATGCGAAAAAAAAATGACGAGTAAGAGATACCTGAGTAAATCGATCTAGATCTTTTGTGTTTTTTCCATTCAGTTTTTCGCATTTGTCATTTTTGGTTTAACACAACAATGCTCGATTCTATAATTTCATCAATTCGAACGTCGTAAGTATTTGATAGGTTTTCTTTTCATCGAAAGAGGATCATTGTTTCAAAGACGGATGTTTCAATTCGATAGTTCGATAGTTTAATTACTAATTTCCATGAAATTGCATGAAAATGCAATTACTTAGAAAACCACCAGTATCGGAATAAAAGAACGCGATCAGTCAAAGAGACAGCCTCTCCTCTCAAATATATCGGTGCGGACTAGTCATTTACTACGCCATCTTTTGCGGAAAAGTACTGAAGGAGAGCCGATGGCAGGGAAAAAGTCGACCAGGCAAGTCCGGATTTAGAAGAGGGGTTAGAAGAGGGGTTAGAAGAGGCTGAGCGAGCCAACGCCTAATTGCAATTAACAACTCGCCATTATTAGAATATACGACGCCTCGCAATGAGATAATGCAAATAAAACGAAAGTTTTAATTACTTTGCCGCTACGCCCGCCGGCGATCCGTTGTTACATCGCAGGATAATGGAAAGTTTACCGCGACAGCGCTACCCCGCCTCCGTTTTATCCGGCCTCAACCCTCTGCTCCGACCGCTATGTCCGCCCCTTCTCGCTCGTCTCTACTCGTTCCTATTTTCATTCCGCCTGATCTTTTCGTCTCGTCGATGCGTTCTGACATTTTCCCATGCGTCGGAACTAAATCGTAAGCGATATACGAGATGAGAGTAAGAGAAATCTCTAATCGAATTTATTTCCCGTACGTGATGACAAATATCTCGCGTATTTATCAACGCGATTTTTCTCACTTCTTTTCTAATAAAAAATTATTAATAACTTTATTTCCCGACGGGATAAATTTTATGAGATAAAATCACCTATGACACTCTATTCGCTTCTCGTCAAACAATCTAAAATATTAATTGTTTTAGAATTGTTTATTATTAAAGAATTGTATTATATCGTATGGTGTATATATCTCACATTTGTTTGTTTTTTATATATATATTTGAACAATCTACATAGTTGAAATGACAAATATATTTCATATCTGTTCTCATTTTTCTCTGTGTGTAAGTGTAAAATACACTGTCAAGAACACAAATAGTTCCCAAAGTTTTTTTTCCAAAAGAGAGCAACGTTTATCATATTGCTGACTTCTTGGAAACTTTTTTGTGTTAGATACAAGTTTTGTAAAAATAAAGAAAACGTGTGTGTGCAGACACTTTATCTTTTGGAGAAACTTATGTTAGATGTCAAAGTCGTTAGGCGTGCCGCAATATCGGACGGAACCCAAGGGAGCTGAAGGGGAATCGACGTTATTGTCATCATTGCATGACAGTGGTATCGATCTATTATTGACTGTCGCTTCGCGAGTTTACCCTTGCTCCGTGTTACTTTAAGCTCCTTGATCGTTGTTCTGGGTGTTCTACGTCTTACACGATGTTTTTCGGTGTTCGTATATACATTTCTTCTCTCTGACCATGACTGTGTCATAATATTTTTAACGTTATACGGATAGCTCTCCTCTTCCTTCTTTTATCTTTTTTTTTCTTTACGTCAACGTATCTCGGATGTTCGTCGTTAATTCGGTGTTTCACCGTTGCACTCGATGTCAGTGGCTGTTCTCGGTGTTGCGCTGTCGACCAATGTTGGTTGTTGCTTCGCTACGAGACGGTGATACGTGCATTGCGAGATTTTGTAATCTCTGTACGAGAGAGAAATCGACACGAATCCGTTTCGCGATCGGCAACACCGTCATTCGCGAAAATAAATATCGTTATTATACAGTTCAGTCATGTAAGCAAAATAATTCAACTTTGCATAGAAAAACTCAAATTCGTGTAATTTTAAAAATAAAAGTAATATTTAGATTGTTAAAAAAATGATTCTTCTGCATATAAATTTTGTGTATATATTCTAAAAAAAATAGATACAAAGTTGCATAATATTTTAGTTATATTAAAATTATACACTTAAATTAAATTTAGCAGATGTTTGATGATTGTACGAAGAGAGATGGATTTGCGAAGTTTAAATATTTTGATGTTTTACGCAGCGCGTTCCGCTATTACTTTTCGACAAAAGTAGACATACAAGTAGACAAGGTAGTCGTTCTCATTAAATTCGCGTGCACGTACCGCGTGTGTGCCAATTAGAGAGGCGAAAACCAATTTCAGGATCAACGATCGCGCGCGCGGCACGACGACGGGCTTTAATTTATGGCTCGTTCTTCGTGATTTCGTCGTCCACCGCAATTCCCTTCCGTACTCTCCCTAGTCGGAACCGGAAACCCGTCGACACTCGTGCTAATTTGGGTTTCGCGTGACAGCCACGATCGAGTTATTACCAGGACGAAGTCGTTTCGCGTAAGAGAGGGAGAGTTTGTCACTCTTTACGTAAACCGCAAAACAAGTTTGATTTCTCGAGGCACTAAGTACCCAACAACATTAATTTATAATTGACGGAAAAGTTTGTATTAAATCGACGATTTGTTTCGGAATATCACTCTTTTTATTTTAAATTGCAGATCGTTGTATGAACAACTTTCCAATCCGCGAATGAATTACTTTACAAATTTCGATAATATGGATTACACAGAATTCTATCAGAAATGCATATAAAGTAATGCTCAAGGATAGGAAAGTTTTATCCTTTTGTGAATCAAGTTTTGTGACTCGAACTTTTGCAAATGTTGATCGCGGTGTGTTATTTGCGACAACTGCAATTAAAGTTTTACTCTCGGACAATCGATGAAAATCACTTCCGAATCAGATGAAAATATCCTCGTAAAACCGTCGTAAAATTTTGTCTGTGTCGCATTAATTCTTAAACTTTGCCGGAATTTGCGATGATAATCTTATCGACCAGCAAATATGTTCAACGAGTCATGCGATATTATCGTGAACATACCGGAAGTCATAATTGGATTGAAAATAGACAATTATACTCTGCGATGATTCGACTAGCATATTCCCACGGATTCCCGGAGGAATCTTTCCGCAAAAGATCTTTCGGGTAGAGGGGAACAGGTCGCGATGAGTAGCACCCTAAAAGTTGAGTAGCAGTCATCTCATTACTTAAATGCGTCCGTTAGTCGAGAGAAGCTCTGGCCAAGAGAGCAGAAGTTTCCACGGTCATAATCACCGCTAATTGACGTCGGAGTTATAAAGTTCAGTGAAATTAGCTAAATCCTTATTTGGACTGCCGTTGTGTTCGGATAGTCTTCCCTCCCTCTTCGCCTCTACTCTCGGGATCTTCTTCACCGGTCTAAATTAAACCTCGATGTTTTTGACATTTTAACACCGGAAGTCGAAAAAGAGATCTACTTAAGCGATCGGAGAAGAAAGAGTAGGATAATCAATTGTGCAAAAATGCATAAAATTACGAATAAGATATGAAAGTACGGAATGTAAAATTATAAATGTAATTTTAAAATCTAGGTCGTGACTCATGATCTTTTACAATAATTATATTACATTCATACATCATTAACATTTGCAATTTAATTTTATTTATAATAATTAATCTGTAATATAATATAAATAAAAGAAGAGGATGTGTGCGTAAGAGAGTTTTTGCGCAGGGTGACGGCAAATTTGTATCATTTAAAGTATTCATACAGAAAAAATATAGGGCGACGGATTATCGTGTCTGGCAAAAATACGGGAGTATCGCACCATCGTAATCAGTGTGTCGCCACTATCATCATCACCATCCATATCCATTCACTCATTTCAGCATCCATCACTTCATATGTCATTGTGTTGTAAATCCCAGTGTTGTGTGTGTATATTTGAAAGTATAAATACTCAACGTTATTTGAACCGGGAGATTTCTATTAATAATCGTGAGTGAAACAATGCTCATGACTTTCTAATCGTTTTGCTCTCAACATTCGGTCATTTTCATACCATTTTCTCGCAGTCATTTGCTCGCAGTCTAATTTAACTTCTCGCTTGATTCATGCTCACGTCATTTTGCATCATTCGTGGGTGACAAAATCATGTTATATGTCATCATCATTTCGCACTCGGACGGACGAGAGAAATCGGTGTTGTCGTCAAGAGTCTGCCGCAGATTCATCTTCATTCATCAAAGAAAAAGAAAGACGACACCGACAAGAAAAAAGTAATCAGAAAGAAAAGTACCCGCTGGCGACCTCGCTAACGGGTTGAAGCTCTCGCGTGGAATCATTTATATTTGCGAAGAACAAAACTCATCCAGAACTAACATTCTAACTTGAGTATTATACTTCAAGTTTAGATGTTTAGATGTGCTCTGATTTATATGGTAGGATGCTCTATCTCAGGACCCGAGGGCTGCAACCTGTTCATCTACCACCTGCCCCAGGAGTTCGGTGACGGCGAGCTCATGCAGATGTTCCTCCCGTTTGGCAACGTCATCTCATCCAAAGTTTTCATCGACCGAGCGACCAACCAGAGTAAATGCTTTGGTAAGTGCGACGGTAACTGCGGACAAATTTCAGAACGACTAGCAACAACGAAGGATGCGTCTATCTGACTCAATCCTTACAACTATTATACAAGGTAGGACGAAGAACGTCAACATATATCGTCAAACAACGGAAGTGAAATATGAAATCATACCTAAATTTTTAATATCACTCGTTTTTTATATTGTACAATTATACGATTTAAAACATTTTTTTATTTGTATTGAAAGCTATCGGAAAAAAATATTATTAAAAACAATGCAATATCATTCTCTCTCACAAAAATTTTTCAATATATTTTTATTTTAAATCGTATAATTTATTGAACGTAAAAATATAATCATGACATACGTGAACATGTCTGTGATTATTATTATGACTTTCGATCAGTCACATACTACAGTGTTCTAAATGACTTTACACGTTTCCAATCAAAGAGTGGTGGTTTAATCATGGAAATTTAATTCGTCCGTATTAGTGGATGAATTGAATATGAATGTCGTTTCAATGGAGCCAGCATCAAACTGCGCAGTTCTTTTTTAGAGACTATGCAGAGAGGACCGAAACAGAGAATGCGGATAAAAGCCGCTGGCGTTCCTTTGATTAATCGTATCCGAGAGTATGAGGATACAGATAATTGGACGATTCCATTCGTGTCCTTGGTCTTCACATTCATCCATATGCAATTCATACGTTTGCGTCCGTGTATTTTGTCTCTTGTTTCAGAACTCGCATTCCCTCCCAAAAAAAAAGGTATAAGGCTCTCAACGACACGTCATAATTATGCCCGCAGTGGGAAAAAAATATGTAAACGTTTGTATTCCTTTAAAGGCATGTTCTTCGTCGCGATCAATTTAACGAAAAAAACTCTTTGATGCTACAATTTCTGTCGAAAATTCGTTATATAATTATAACCATTGCGATTAGGATAAAATTTGTGTCTATATAAATATTTTTTTTAATGTATTATGCAATGAAAACTCGATATATCTTGATTGTTCACAAACTTTCCGGAGACTAATCGGGATTGAAATAATCAGGGTGCTTGTTGTCCTAAAATAAAAGTAATTTGTGAAGCAAAGAAGGCTGGGCGGAAGATGAAGAAACTCGCGGTTTAGATTACTATGATGTCGAAACTAAAATGGTATCAACTTTAATGATCAAAATTGGCTTAAACCGAGAAAGTCGTGATGATCTTTTGGGAAAACGGTCTCTCTGAAGGTCTTCATTATCGTGGATCTACCCTTCCAGAATAATATCCAGTTCATGAACAAAAACTTTTTATTCTTCACGGAAGATTTGATTCGCCTAGATTGCTTTAATTGCCAAATAATCAGTACTCCTCAAAATATAATAATTATTTAAAAATGCTAAACCTATACTTTTCCTTATCATATATAAATATATTTCCCTGACTATGAATACCATTAAATATGATATGATAAAACTGAATTATTATTTTGATGTATTATATTTAGTATTGTACTGCATTTAATAATAATTAAAAGTGTCATACAATGTGTCATACAAATTGTATTTGGCATCTCTTCTGGCAATTATATACATCAATAAATGAAGATTACATTTTCATATGATCGAAAGAAGATTTTCATGAGGGATGAAAAATCTGTTATACATTGCAGAATTCAACGTTCGGTATTTTCAGGTTTCGTGTCGTTCGATAATCCAGCGAGCGCGCATGCAGCGATCCAAGCGATGAACGGCTTCCAGATAGGGATGAAACGATTAAAAGTCCAATTGAAGAGGCCCAAGGACGCCAGCCGGCCATACTAACCCACGTCCTAGCCTAGAAAATCTGGACGAGTCGCGCCCTATGTCGTAACTAACAGAGTAAGTTTTTTCTTGCAAAAAAGAAGACATTTTTTGCGTTCGTATGAGGTATTAAACATTTTTCTCTTAGTTGCGATAAAATTATTAAATTTAAAATAGCAATATCGACGTAAAGTCTATATATAGTTCTTTAAGCATTATTAATTAGTAAACATGGTAAATAATTCTATTAAGCATTCCTATCTCAGAAATTACACAATATCGTCGCTTTGGATTGCAGATGTCGTCCGAGAACGTGAACTCGATGGACGCTCGACGATCAGGAGTGATGAGTTGAATCATCGTTACAACGCTCTCCGCCGTAACAACTTAGTATATACTAGCTAGTTAATTCATTAGAGGATAAAAATTTAGAAGTCAGTAGGACAGCAACGGCTTCAACATCGTTGAAGTTTGTGCGGCGACGGCGAAGAGGCTGAAACGAATGCGATGAAGGATGTTCTGCGCTGAACCCAGTCCGAGAAGAAGAGTTAAAGAGAGAAGAGGACGAGACACGCTGAGACGACGTTTCCCAGATGTTCAGATAATCGGAATATAACATCGATATACAACATCGGCTTTCCCCTGTCTCCTTTTCGTCCAATCCCACACTACTACAAATCTGCATGTTTCTTTCTGTCCTCCGCGAGTCTAGCCTCTGGTCCCTACTGCCAGGTGAGAAATTACGTTTGAACTCGAGGACGAGGGCGCGAATGGACATGAGCGTGCAGCGAAACCTGTCGCGAACATTTCGAGGATCCGGAGAGATCTACCAGAAACACTGGAAATATTAAAACCGATCATGTCGTCCGGATACATGGCGACACCGTTATAGTTACACGCGCGAGTCACGACATCGCGCCGCGATGATCGTCCAGCCGACATCAAATCGACAATAGCTAAATCACGAAATATCCCGTCGATAAAACGTCCCTAGGAGTCTCGTCGTGTTCGTTGCCAGTCCGCCGATGTGCGATGCAAAGCGCGGAAAAGATGTCATGACAGAGGAAAATTTGCCCAACTCGTACATCTGGACAGATTGATCCTCGACGAGGACCCTCGACAAGGCTGGATCGTCGGCCATATCCGTCGGCAGGACAGAACAGCTCCGACGATTGTCGTAGTACAAGAGACTGGCGAATCTTCTGTACTCGTATGCAGCGAACGATTTAGTAGTCGCGATGAAGATCCCGCGCGACGACGACGACGGGACGGATAAATAATCCCCGCGCGACTGATGAAAGTAGGATAAAATGCAGGCTCGTCCCAAAGACGCGGACGAGGTCCGATATCTCTCTCCCAAAAAGACAAATGTCAATCATACGCTATACAGGGTGCTCGTCTGACGAAACGCGTCTGAAAACTTTGAAAAAAAGAAAACGAAAAAAAAAATACAAAAAAAAGAAAAATAGCAGCGAACATGGGCTCAGCGCCGGTCCGACATCCCAGCCGGATATCGGGTTCTCCTTAACGTTTAAGGTTTAAACACGTATGACGCGCTGTAGATTTTATATATTGCAGATAGAGGAGTGAGAGAGTGAAAGAGAGAGAGAGAGAGAGAGAGAGAGAGAGAGAGAAAGAGAGTGTGCGTGAAGAAGAGGAGTTTGCGCGCGTCGTGCTGCGCGTCGAGGAGGAAGCAAGAAAATCTTGTCCTTCTCGCACACGTTCGCACGATGCTCATCCTCCGCGATTAATAGCTCTTATTACTATGGTTATGGTGATTATCATTGTAATTATCGCTAAGTAAGTGACGCGCGAGTTTCCGGCCGAAAGTATAATCTACTCCGTTGTGGTTCCTGCGTGAACATCGAGAGAGGAATCGCGTGTGAGGGCGCGCGATTGCCCTACCTGTCTCGCCATCGATCCCGCGGCTCGGTCCGATTTATGGATCGACGATCGACTTTGCCTGATCGGTTAAGCATCGCCCGAGAAATGTCAGCCAGGCTGTGATTGTCCAGATGATGACGCCAATGATAGTCCTCTTTAAGTTTTTATTAGTAAAAATGACGTCTTCTGTTGTTGTTGAAGTAGAAAAAGTAAGGAAAAACAAAGGAAAACCAAAGAAAATGATCTAAAGATGGTAACGTTATGTAAAATGCAATATTTATCTTAGAATCGCTTATCTTTCGTTCGTCTTTTTTTAGACTGCGATACAGAAACAAACAGTGTTAGAGAATAATATTTTTTATGTTCGATTATTTCTTAAGTATAAAAAGAATTGAGTTTAGAATGTATTATGGGGTATGATTACCGTGCAATGATTTCATTGACTATGGCCGGTTAGTTCTTATTTTAAGACCGTCTTAAGTAATGTCTGAAGAGCTAATGACTCTCTGATTGATTTATCACAAATTTTAAGACTATATTTAAGGCAATCTTAAACATGAGAATCGACTATGAATACCGGTTTATATGCTTTATTCGACGTTGGCCGGGACTCTAAAAATGATAGATTTGAACGTATGTATCTTTTCGAGAGAAGAGGACCGCGTGCTGCCGGATGCAAGCTCGGTATGCCCAATCGATCAATCATGTGTGTTCATGCGGAATTCCTGTGACTGAAATAGACAAAACATTGAACATTTCGCGTGCGATGCCCGGTCGAATATGCAGAGAATCTCGAGCGAGTTCGCGAAAGAAAGCCAAAGAACAGAAAAAAGGAGGAGCGAGGGAGGGGAAGATGGGAGAAATAGGGGATGAAATACAGAATATATAAAATACGCATAGGGTAGGTGATAGGGTAAGCGAGTGATGAAACGAAGAGGGAAAACTCTGATCTAGTGGAAATAATCATCCAAAGTACCATCATACACACACACACACACACACACACACACGCGCGCGCGCGCGCGCGCATATATATATATACACACACATATATATATATATATATATATATGATAAATATTAAATATTATATATATCTATATATATATATATATATATATATATATAATATATATATGTCTATTATATATGCATACGCATACACATACTATTTACGTGCGTGACGTGTGTATATATACATGCGTATATAT
>NW_012130103.1:1069634-1080116 GCF_000143395.1 Atta cephalotes | reverse complement strand
TAATAAATTAATGACGAGTTAGTGTACGAGAAATTAGTCTTCGTCTCTGGCGGCGTGCCACTTATTGTTACTATATTACTATTAACTAATGCATACACACACACATACATAATACTACTATTATACTATATATATATATATATATATATATATATATATATATATACATATATATATATATACATATGTACCTATGTTTTAGGCGAACAAAAATCTTCTCGTTTTACAATTTGCTTCGCGAATTTGTTGTTCGTCCGGATATGCAACGCGCGTTAGTACGCATGTTCGTGCGATGTACGTGCGCAATTAACGAACACCCGGTGTACGTGGCTCACGCACGTGTGCGCATGTAATCGTGCGTGTACACGTGTGTACGTAAGGAGGCTAATTGTACGACGAAGAGAGATGCGCTTGGAACAAGGATATGTGCTTGACAAATTGACGATATAATATTAATATACATATATATATATATATAAATAATGATAAACAAAATAATGCTAAAATGACAAAGAAGGAATAATAACGATAACGATTATTTATGGTACATATACATAACTTATACACTACAGTAACGTAAACATACACATATATTCTTGTCATTTTTAGAAGGTTAAATTTATATAATATATACATATATATGAAAAAGGGGGAAGCTATTAACGACGTCGGGCGTAGTTGACTTAACAACAGGAGACTCGCGGATATTTATAGAATGCGCGAAAGTTCATCGTGATATTATCGCGAGATCGTAGATAAATCTTTGCCGCGCCGCACACTCCACTCGTGCACGGATGCGAAGTGGAAATGAGCAGCCACAGTCTCGTGTTAATCGTTTATGCGCAAATCTCTCTTCTTTAAAGTTTTTGATAGCATTCTTAAAAGAAAAAATGAAATGAAACACTACAAAATATAAATAAGAAATAAAAAAAAATTTCATTTCAACATAAGCAACTATAAAGTATATCTTTTGTGGTAAAATAATGTTTTACACCAAATACTAAACTTTTTGTAGACTGGCTTACTGTAATAATATATTATTGAAGAGTGTTACAAATCTCAATAACACAAAAACTGTACCGAGGTAGTCTCGAAAATTTTAATTTAGATTCGGAAAATGTGATTTAAGCGCGCAGTGTCTTTAATATGTATAATGTGCTCTATTCTTCTCGTGATTTTGGCTGTTCCGAATCCGAATTAATCCGGATAGTTGCCATGGAAACCACATATGTGCACACATGGAGGCGCCTATAAATCCTTCGTACACAAGCGTGCGTGTAAACGTAATTAGAAAGCGCGATCAGCCTGCGTGCCGGTCAGTGCCAAACTGTGCATGCTTGCAGGATGATATTATCGCCTCCGTGAGCGGACGTTTCGCTTCTCACAGATAGTTGTCAGGGCTCTGTGCACAAGATTCGTGCGCGAAATACGGTTACGAGATGAATGGATCGGATCGCAATGGATTAGACGCTTGTCTACGATTCTCCTTGTCCATGGATAGATATATCGGTCCGAGCGTGTAGATTGAGTCGGAGGGTTTTCATCCCTTCCGAATGATTCTCCATCGAGACCGTAATCGCATGAGAGTGGTGTACGCTCGTCCTCAAATAGCGAACTTGCCACGGTTTTCTTTCAACTGGATCGCGTTCGTTCTCCAATTACATCGTCTCACAATCGACGAGAGACGCGTAGAAATTAGGTAATGGATCGTAGGGAAAATCCTTACTCACGTCTCGTGGCAGCGGGATTCGAGGGATATGTTCTTTGTTCCGCATCGATTTTCGATACGGCTTAGGATGTCCGGTTTCATCGGGATGTTTTTTGCTTTTGAATATCTCATGCGAGCCGTAGATCGCGGATGATTCGATTCTCCCGTGGAATTATTTGAACGTGTTCTTCACTTCTCGTGGGGGCATGCAAATTTCAAAGAGAGATATAGAGAGAGTGTGAGAAATGGAATTAGAGCGATAAGCTCGAAATCCATTTGAAAGAAATTGCAAACTAACACGACGCAGAGTGGACGCACACGACGCCCGAAGATAGAGATTCAGAAAAAAGATGGTGCCAGATCGCTATGAGTATTTATAGACACATACGCGCATCGTGCGAATCTCTCATGTGCATATATACATACAAAAATACAAAGACTACACACACTCATACACACACATGTACACGCGCACACATACATTATAAGACACGTATAATGGAGGCTTCTATGCAAGCACCAATTGATAATATCACTACAATCTAAGCTTTTTAAAGTTTAACATACTATTAGCGAATATCAAGAAGCACAACTTACCCTAATAGATACCATAACGATATAGATATACACACACACACACACACACACACACACACATACATATATATATATATAAATATAAATAATATACATATATAAATATATAAATACGAAGGTAACGGCTATTGTAACAAAAAATACAACTATTTTATCCAAACAAAGTTTTTGCTACAACCGAAGTAGTGTGCATCTCGCTATGAAATAAATGAGACTTAACTAAACAAAAAAGGATATTCTTAGCTCTAAGAAGAAATAATAATATGATAATAGTGTAATCTGTGAGGATCAGCTTTGAATTTATTTTTACATGACGTGATTGTAATGCTGAGACGAATTCGATGCCCGTAAATTAATGTTCCGAATTCTGGGAAGCAACGTGCTCGTGCATGCAAAATCCCAGACGTCAGAATGCACCACGTCCGAGAATCGAGTTCCAATTCGAGGCGCCCAATCCACCGCGTAAATTCATTTGCATCAATTAAACGAAGATTGTCGGTTACACGGATCGATTGCCAAATGAAAATCGATACTCCAAATAGTCTGGGATGCACGTGTATTTATCTGGATGCAAATGAATTCCCGTGAACGAATTCTCGATTCAGATTTAAGACGGAGATACGATGAAGTATAAAAATAAGACAAAGAATAAGGAACAGAATATAACTTTATAATAATGTACAATAAGATAATAATTGTAAGAATTAATTAAAAAGCAAGCATAATTGACACAAGTCAATGCCATATTAGAAATAAAATAAATGAAGACTTTTCCTGTCAAATTCTAACGTAAGTGAATATCTGTTTTGAATTGAAATGTTGTTTATTGTTCACTTGCATTTTTGTACTTATTTTTTGCCGTTCTTATATCTTATTCAGTTAATTCATCGTGTTTCTGTCCTTAAATTTAAAATCACCACAAACGCCATAAATCGCGAATTCGATGGATCGACGCGCATCTTTCGCCACGAACGTCCGTCGATCTCGCGCTGTGAACGTCAGATAATGGTCGGATAGCGCCGCGCGAAGGAACGAGCACGCGATCAGATCCGTGTTTACGTGTTATTTCCTAATTCCTAATTCATCTCTCGCAAAAACAGCGAGGAAGTAGCATGGAGTCGACATTCGCGGATCGTAGCTCTCTCCGGCCGATTGCCGTACGCGCGCGAGGAGATACGATAAATAGAGGAAGACGAGAATTCCACGCTCTCGCTCTGGAAGAAGGGAACGAACATCGGACACACCGGCAGCACCAGCCACCGCACTGTACTCATACGAAGAAACAGCCAAAAAAAATCTATCAACCCTCACGACACCGCTACGCCGCGTTGTTACAAAGTCCCAATTAGACGTAGGACGTAAATTGGAATCAAGTCACACGCGCCGCGATGCGATCCGGCAGCCGTGGTGTCGGTGATACTAGGAAACAGGGTATGTTTTTTGCAATTATTTGCGTAACTTGTAAAAAAAAGTGAAGTTAACGAGAAATAAAAATACATCTGCACGTACATTCGCATAACACGCACAAGATTCGCAGATTCGCGCACGCATATACACAGGGGTATCGCAAACACGCGCTAATCCACAGGGAACTATGGTACTACGAGTCGCGCACGTAAAACATAGACACGAAAGGCGAGCGAAGTTAAAGCATTTAAATAAGGCCGTTAATCATACTTCTTAAATATACGAATAAGCTAAAAGCTGTGTGTCGTGTGTCGTAGACTTTAAACGCAAACGTTAGAGACTTGTCGCGGATTTGACAGCGAATTTCATCGATTTGGGAATGAAGCCGAGTTTTTAGAGGACCGTCCTAGTTACGTATTGCTGATGAAGCCTTAATTTTCTTGTCTTCGCGAGATGCGTTCGCCGTTCGTCTTCGTGGTCCCACAACAGTCATGTTTCGGCGCGGGGCGTCGGCTCTAGATCCTTTAATAAAAGTCTGAACATGAGAAAGTCTCTTTAATTAATCCGCTATGTTTTAACAATTTTTAAGAGAGAGAGAGAGAGAGAAAGAGAGAGAAAATAGATGAGGAAAAAATAGACTAGAATGTAAAAGAGAAAGAAATAGTATATGTATGTCCTTTTCTCTCTCGTAGATTTTTATTAAAATTACTATCCTGCGTAAAAATGCGGCTTGTGTTCAGACTCTTATTCAAGCATCTTCAATCGGCAATGCCAGAGTTGTCAGATGAGATATGTCATCTTTTAGATGACTTGCAAATCTTGGTGTTCTTTTTAACTGAATTTACACGATTTATTTTTCCCCATTTTCTTTTTATAGAGAGAAAGAGCTAGAGAGAAAAAGAGAAAAAAAATGAATTATGCAAGACGTTCGGCTAAAAAAGAACAAGTCTATCGCAAGTTGTCTACATTCGGCAATCCTGGGCACCGAGATGGTCAAGAACGCATTCTCCGGTAAATGAGCACAACCACGCTTCTTCCTTCTCTATCCCGCGTAATTCTCTCTTCTCGCCATTTGCTTCTCCCCGTTTATCTCGCCTCGACGTCGCGATCGCTTCCTTGTCATCCCCGGTTCAGTAATCGACGAGGGGGTGCAAACGGGCCGCGACGTCAACGTCGCGACCACTAGCTATAACTCGCCGTTCGACATGATGTTCAAGGCTACCGATGTCAATTCTTTCAGGTACGCTTACGCGCTATTACATGACGAGAACGACCGAAAAAAAAAATCACATTTTTTTGTCTTTTTCTTTAACGTAATAAAACTTAACGCGCGCGCGGTTCAGAGGTGGCCATCGAATCTTCGCCGCGCGTCACCGCGAAATCGCGCACGTCCTTGCGAGAGATCTGTCTCACGCGGTATCATCTCGTGCCTCTCTACCCGGCCACTATTTCGATCGACCTACCCGGGACCAATTGTTCCTTATCATCCTGAAGAACAGCGCGTTTCATAGTTATGCTACGCGACACGCGAGAAATCATTTGGAAATACGAACGCGCAGTCCGGATTACAGTGAAGTGTACTTTCTCCTCGTAGGCACGGTTTCCTTCCTCATTCTCACTTTTTCCTCAACCTCCTTCTCGGCAAACACGAATCCCCGCTTTGGACCAACGACACGCGAGATGACGAGCGTGCGGGAGAACGAGGCTTTTCTGCACCGCGTTTATGATGCGAACGATGAATTTTAACTAATGGGGAAACAACTTTATATTCTAGAACACTAGAAACTCTACGTGTGTAACGAGCTTAACTTAGTGCGCTGAAATACGTTATAACGCAAAGTTTCCAATTTCCAAAGAGACTTCTTTTTCGTAAAACACAAATGAGACATTGCGTTCGACGTTCGTTAAACGAGCGCGTATGTCTTTATGCAAATTGGTCTCCAACGTTATCTGTATACTGTTCGCTGTCGTTGAGAAAAACGGAACGGTATAGATAACGTGATGTCGTGCTTTTTCTAAGCACTCCTTGTATTCGCTGGGTGATTGGGAGTTATTCTTCTAGCTCCGATCTGACGTCTTTAAAGTGTATCTTCTCTCTTTATTGTACTTGCTTCTATACGCTTGTATGCATTGCCGCATTTTCATAAAAGAATTTGTTTGTTCTCTTCGATAAATTTGGAAAGTAGAGTTGAAACAGTCATGTGTTGAGACATGTGAAGAAAGCAGTAGATTCATTTATATTTATTTATTTACAGGATTGATAATAGAGAATTTCGAATATCCTTTTATTAATATTCTTACATAATATAAAGTTTCTTAGGTAGTTGTTAAGACATAGGTTTCAAAGTTACAGAAAAAATTATTAAAGTTTAATAAGAATTTTTGTAATTACTACGGAATTTTTCCATTGTCTTAGAATATTCGTCTAACTCTTTAATTTTCGAGTTTGGTTTATTCCCCCCCGAATCTGAATAAAAATTACTTGTGAATTTTAAAGTATAGTCGAAATGCATCATCAAAATATATCTTGTGATTATTATTAACGCTCTAGCATGTCAGAACGAAATTGCGTATAGTAAAAACGTCGATTCGTGGCGATAAGGTATTTATTTATTACATGTTCAACATTAATGCGAACAACACGGGAAGATAGAATTGACAAAATTCATCAAGATCACACGTGCAAAGAAAAGAAAAAGATAGAATATTTTAATTTCTAACGAAAATTTAGAACGATCAATAACAATTAATAATTAATATAAAAACGGATATAATTATAGACAAAGTATAACGGTATTCTATTTAGAAATAATTTCTATTTTTATTTAATCTGTGAAATATTTTCGAAACGTACATCGGCTAAACGAGCTTTACGGAATAGTTATAAAATAAATGATGAAGTTATGCGTCACGAATCGACCATAAAAAAACCATTATAGTTTTTTGCGTTAGAAGATATACAGAAACATATTGAAAAGAGGAAAATCATAGATGTTAGAGAGAGAAACGCAAATAGATAGAAGAAGGTAGAAAACTATATAAAAATGCAAGTAGGGCTTGTGGTAACTCCTACGAGATGCTAAAGAAATATATGAAAAGATTAGCACATAGCGTAGTTTTATATAGCAAGTCATCTTAAATATATAAGGGAAAGGATATATACGTATGTTCGTAATGATTACATGACTATCGCTAACGCGTACTTATTAGAACTGAACGCACTATAATCTCTATCTCGCGTCCGAGGTTAGAATACACACGTCACGCGAGTCAATATTGAAAGCATGTCGTTATCTCTTATATACTCGATACATACACATATATATGTATACACATATGTGTACATATATGTGTAAGTATGCATGTATCACGAGTTTGTACATACATATAAATACATATAAATAGCACACTTTCGAGATATGAACAATACGTTAATTTAAAAGAACTTAAAAGTACTGAAAAATAAGTATATAAAATCGGCAGAATGACAAAGACAAAGCGCGGTACTGCAGAAAAGGAGAACAAGTGGATGTGCGTGTATGCGACGTAACGCGTGTATATTGAACGACAGCGAAGTGAAGAATATGACAGTAAGCGAAAGGACATGATGTTAAAGGGTTACTCTTACAGACAAAACATATTTTAAATAATTAATCGCCAAAAGATAAGTTTTTAACTTTAATCTTGTAGCGCGTAAGGTCAAGATAATTTAACATATATTATATACATACTATACATATATATAATATATAATATAATGATTGAAAGTCGACTCTAAAATTAAATTTAAATCGAGAGCACACGGGAAGACATACGAATTCTTACCAACAGCCACATACAGATAGAAAAACTCGACACAAGGCACTCGAGTTACGACGGATCTCTAAAAGGAGGAAACGAACGGAAGACGCGGAACGCGAGTGACGAAGTCTCGAATTGTCGCATTCGAACATCGGCTGTCCCGAGGATTCCCGTCAATCGATACAAAGTCCAGAATTCGGATATATTCTTCTCGTCCTAATTCTAAAATCTTTATTCAATTATTATCGCAATTATAGCGCCATGTCCAACTTTTATCGCGATGATATCGCGTACTTTGCGCCTAGCAGAGACCGGTAATTCGATGGACATAGGTGGAGACTCTCTTTTTTTATTAATTGAGCAAAAAGGTTTATTTATTAATCATTATATTTTCATGATTCCATATGAATTAGAAGATTAAATCTATTGAAAACTGATCGATGACTTAAAGATGTCATTTTTTCAAGGAAACATCCATTGAATATCCGCTGCTACGTGTGGTACGCGTATGTCTGAGAAATAATACGTAAAATTAGAACTGGCAACTATTAAGAAGTTGCGTATCAGGGACGAAAAATTTAAAAGTCAAAATTTTTTGCAAAGAGCGAAATTTTTTTCTCTAGCGAGCTTGTTAATTACGGAGTTAACTGCGGATAAGAATAAGAATAGTCCATTTTTCCGGCGTTATGCCAATGGCATTTATTTAGCACATGAGAATAAAATGCCTCGAATTTCTATTCGTCATCAATGACTTGTGAGATCGCAAACTTTAACAAGGACTTGCTAGCCAGCATGAATGATGTAGTTTCCATTTTCTGTTCGAAGTCTCGTTTCAATTAGCGTGGAGAGTAAGAATAATTGTGCCAACATCGATTCTTCCAAATTTATTGCCGTTCCGAGCACACGTCGCGTCGTTCGCAGCGAACGATAATCTTGTCACGTTGATGCTCTTTGAAGCTTGACGAACAGCGTTTTCATATTTTCTCTCTCCGAACGATGTACAACTACTCGTTCGTGTCATGTACTATGCATTTTACGATCGAATTTCCCTCTAATTTCTCCATTTAATTTCGTCGAAATAATTTGTCGCACGTCCGAAACAAAAGTGTATAACTTAATCGCAGTTGCAATTGGTATTTTTTCTTCGCCAGTTGACTCGAAGGGCAAGACTCAGAAAACAAATCCCAGGTTGGGATTGGGGCAAATTACAATGCACCACTTCGGCGCCTGCTCGGAATGCAACAGTTGGCTAACAAGTGGCCTCTTTCGCACGAGATGCCGGCATGATAACGCGCGAACGACCAACGAAATAAAATACAATGTGCTTTCGAAATGATACCCTGATCAAAGTTTTCCAACTGACAGTATTCATTGTCTCTGTTGAAAATTTTGAGTTATTCAGTCATCAGCCAGATAAACAGCGGAGAAGTTATCAGCATCGACGCTAATGTGCTCCCTAAATCTTTTAAAATGAACCTCACTCTGAAGAATAAGATCTTACTCTTAAAAATTGAAAATTAAGTCGCTCTTTTTTAAGATTAGCTTAATTTTCACTCTTTAGAGTAAGAAAAAGAATTTAGAATTTAGAGAGTGATTAATATTTTTTTCCCCTTATAAAGAAAGATATCCCCTTTTAAAAATTTGTTATTGGAAAAGGTGATAAATTAATTACTTACTTTGTATATTAAAAATACTATTATTCAGTGCTTTTAATACTCAAAATAGGTAATTAATCATTTTCGATATTAAATTGGGCATATTTTTATAAGGGTTATAAATGATGGTATAATCTAAAAAAGAGAGAGAGAGAGATGACAAAACAATTTCTTGATGAAATTCATTTACATTAAGAGACGAGTTTGTATTTATTTTGCTTAATAATTTGTAAAAATCAATTCTCATAATGGCATCTTCTTTTGTGAAGAAATAGGAAGATAAATTAATATTATGTTAAATAAAATTTAAAGTGATTTTAAAAGTCATTTTCAAGCTCGCACTGACTACAAATGTATTCTTTTATGTACCAGAAACGCGAATTTCAACATTTAACGTAAACTGACGGGAGTCGCGCGGAAGAGAAGTACGAAGTTTTGCATGTCCGACAGAAATAAATCAACGTGACGAAAGATTAGTTTCCTCCTTATAATCTCGCGCTTAATTCTTCATTGCGATTTCGGGCGATGTTGGTCGAGGGTGATCTAAACGTATATGATACGCGTACTTTCCAGTCGTTAAAACAATTCCCACGATCGATGCTAAAGCATGCCGCAACGCTGTGATCCTACGATTTTAATAAACGCATTTATCCTCGAAAATTATCTTTGGAACGTTTACCATCACGTTTATGGTCACGCGATTATTCTATCGAATCTCAGTCCCAAAACACAATAAATATAATAAGTTATAAGCCTTAAAAAATTTATCAATCATTGAAGTTGAATATTCTTTGGACATTCGATTGTGTGATTGATTAATTTTTTAAAATTGATTATATCTATTGTATCTCGGGACTCAAAGGTATCTCTAGTCCTGTTGAATTTTTAGTGAATACATTTAGTATAGCGATTGTCGCGATTATTTATTTTTTTGCTTGATTATATTTATACTGGTCATATTTATTACGTTGGCTTATAGTTTCCCGCATTTCTCGTAACAATGCGCTTTTGCTGTTTACTTGAGATGTTATATATACTGTTGCGAATAATATACTTGTTAAATGACTCCGTAATAAGCGAACTAACGATAGTTGCCCATGGCGAATCGTCCATTGTTAAAGAACGGAATTGTTTCGGGCCCAGATTGTATTGACCAGGAGAGAGTAATATTTTTCAAATATAGTAATTATTTTAGTGAACAGTTTATCTATCTATGACTAAAATAGCCTGATAGCAAGTGCTTAAATAAACTGAATGTTATATGTTAAAATATTTCTAATTTATCATACCAAATAACTTATATATATACACACA
>NW_012130103.1:1060506-1068089 GCF_000143395.1 Atta cephalotes | reverse complement strand
AGAGAGAGAGAGAGACCGTGCCCCACGGTATAACAATTGAAATAATTTACGATCGCTACGCTCGCATCTTTAGATGGCAAATCGGACCGAAACGCGTAATATGGCGTAAAGAAAAAAAAAAGAAAGAAAGAAGGTGAGGAAGAAATAGCGAGAACACATCTGGGCACGCTCCCAAAATCTTAGTTGAGTTTTGTATTCCTGTTGTTTAAGAATAACTTTCGCCAATGATAATGCAGGGAATGTGCATTAATAGCTTAATTGATCTAGTCAAAATATATTATTATTTTATTATTCGATTGTTTTGACAACATTTACGACAAGGCATAAAGATGCCCCATAAGTTTTATATATGCAACTATATAAACTAGTTTTTTTATTTTAATACAATAATATATTCTGGTACAGGATGTGTTAAAGAAGGGAGAGTTTTCTAGTTAGCAATGCTATGAAACAAAAAAACGCATTACAATAATTATTTATTACGAGTGAAATAGTATTAACATTTGACGTAATGCGTTACAAGCGAGTGTGAAAAAATTTACGAGTTGATCGAGTAAATATTGTAGATGTTGGTTGATTTATTGCTATTATCAATTAAGATTATTATTGTTTAATTAGTGTATTATTATTATCAATGCTACTGTCGCTATTACTGCAAATATTATTACAAATAATAATATTAATATCCGGCCAATGGCGATTATTATGATTATTTCGTGATAAATTATAAAATCGGACGACTGGATCGGACGTAAAAAAAAGTGAAACTTCATAAAATATGCGTGTGGGAAGATAACAACCGTTCATGAAACTTAACAAATTCGATTCGGTTCGGGCGAGCGTATGCTGAGAAGATAAACGACCGATGCCATGTAGATCAAAAGTAATCGATAAAATGGTAGTTGCGCAAGGTGTGACAAAGCGTTATTAGCATATCAGCGTGTTGAGCTTAGAGTGGCGCGCAGAACAATGAGACCACGCGTGATAATAATATTATTACTAGTAGCATGTATGCGTTTAGAGAGGAAATGAGAGAAAGAGAAGTATGTACAATGGCGGGTGTTGCGGAGAAACGAAAGATATTGCACCGAAAGTGCGTTCCTCTGTCAATGTTAAAAACGCGATGTCACCGACACTGCTATAAATTGCCAGTCACTATTATCGGAGATATTGTACATTGCCATTATATCGGATTGTACCACCATGCTATACGAATGAATAATATGTAAGCATCAGAGATGATACTAGTGCAACATTTAACGTTAGATTAACAGTATTGCTATCTAAGCATTTTTTTTTAATTCGATTATTCTTAGGATTGACAATCCTAAGTTCCATTGACCTGTAATATACTATATATTACGAAAATGAGCTAGAAAGTAACTACATGCAAGAATACGATAGCACACATGATGAAATGACAGACATTTCAACATAAGTTAGTTATTGCTGCGTGAGAAACGTCGCAATGTCGGTGGCGTCGAGTGCCGCGAGGATGAAGTTGTAATTTTATAGCAAAGAGCGAGAAAGAGAGAAAAAGAGGAACGAACGTTTGCGTTCGATCGAAATCTCCGAAGATTCGCTGAAGCTCTCAACGGCAGAATTTTTCGACGAAACGAGAATTGCAATGTGACGTGTATAAACGTTTATGTAACGTAAATACATTAGGAAAGACATGTATTGCAAATTACGACGGATTATTCACCGCAAAATATCGAGAAATTCTGCCGATGCCTGTAGAATAAATAGTTATTTGTAAAAGTCACTCTTATCGAGGGCGAGAAGTAAAATACGAGAAAATGAGTGATGGAGGCGCGAGGGGCGCGATGCAGGAATGGGAATAGCATGCGAACGGAAGATATGCCACTTTGAATTATTATTTTCATAAGGAACGTGTAATATAAAATATAATATATATATAATATACATATATATACATATAAATATATATATATATCGATATGGACGAATTAACAGCATCATCGGGACTTATGATCGCGACGATGATGATGGTTAATATTATTATTATTGCTATTATTATGGTTATTGATTATGATTATTATGGAATGACGATTATTATTATAACGAGAAAAAAGAAACTAATGCATTATATAAAAAAATAAAAGTAATTACACTTAACACTTACGTTAGGAAGCTAGATACATACATTTGATGCAAGCGAGAAAATGGAGTAATTCACGCGTTCGACGAGAAGTCTGTAAGTGACATGAAAAAAAATTAACGTCGTACATTTCTATATCATGATAGAACACGGGGACGTATATAAAGGACTAATATTTTTTAGCGAACGTCGCGGATATCTATTTCGTCAAAAGAATGAGATACGAAATGGGCAAGTTTATGATAAAAAAAAAGAAAACGTTAAATATCATTGATCTACATAAATCTGTCCTTCATATATATTTCTGTTGAGATGATATATTATGTTAAATCGACGAAAATGGATTCTGAGACGACGTCGTGTCGAATCTGAAACCATGTATCGATGGACGAAAAAGGGTCTCCCGACGTTTGCATTTACGCGCCACGGACGTGTTCCCGTATTCGAACGTAACTTTAAACGATTTAGTTTCACCGTTCGTTTTATGTGAATGCCGAGCCGAAAGTTCTGTACGACGTACCTTATCCCACTTGAAGCTCGCATACAGATTACATAACTAGCTATTACGGACATGGCCATTAGCAGAGAAATGTATCATTCAAGATAGTTTATCATTAAAGAAACGGTAATCATCATAGATATATTAACGACATTATTTATATTATTACGCATATTATATATAAATAATTGATAACATACTAACCCCCTCTAGGGTGAAGTATTATGAGGGGGAGGAAAATATGGGAAAGGGGGAAAAACTACGAAAGGGTCGCATCCACGTGAGCGCGACGGCGGCGGTGCGTCGTTTTTTTTCGGAATGTCGTCACCGATATAAGAGTGAAAAAAAAAGGATGAATAAACCGCCAATTACTTTAACTTCGAGTAATATTATTTGTATATGCCGAACGATTATGCCGTTTTCAGCGCAACATATTTTGGCAATTCTCTTTGGTGATATGGTTCATAGCGATCGTGTATTGGTGAGAAAGAGACAGAGTGAAAGCGAGAGAGAGTGAGAGAATGAGTGAACGAGCGAGAGAAATTGAGAGAAAGAGAGGGAGAGAAAGAAGTGGAGAAAGAGAAAGAATGAGAAATAGCATGAAAGAAGATGAAGAAATCGGAGAGAGGGAGAGAAAGAGGAATAAAAGAGTAAACCAAACGAACAAAATAAAAATCAGAAGTTTCTATACTTTTTACGGAGATTGTTATAGTCTAAGCGCACACTGATCAAGGCATTCGTCGCTCGGCAAAAAAACATAATACAATTATTAATATAAAATTTATAACAGAAATAAAAATAAATGAAGTTAATATGTACACTGTATAATAAACATTATTTCCTATTAATAATTCATGTCTTTTTATTCAATCATCTTTTGCATCGTAAAATAAAAAACAATATCTCGTATATTCTACATCATATATATAACACAAAATATATGCTCTATATATTTTTTTTATATATAGTTTTTGATTATATATACGAGACATTTTCTTTAATAAATTAATATAAGTTTTATCAATATATATATATATTGATTATGCAATCGCTAACTATCTTTTCAACTAATTTAAGATTCTAGTTAATGATGATGAACATTTTCATTAGTGATATTTTTCAACTTATATAATATAAAGTGAAAGAAAATTTTTTAATTAAATATCACACATTTACTACGTAAACATAGAATTATGCAGTGATTCCAAATCCTTCTCTCTTTCTACCGCTCGTTTCTTTTCTTTTCTGTACATTTCATAGTCTTCATCGTCTGTTGGCAATTCGTATCGACAGAGTGGACACGAGTTAGTCTGAAAATACAAAGTTATAAATATTTAATATGTAGCAATTAAATCTTCTTACATATTCCAATTCTGATTGTAATTATTATTTTTAATAACACGACACAATTTGTATATTATTTTTCTATATGTTCACTCAATTGATTCTACCTTTTCTAACCATGGTATTATGCATTCTTGATGAAATACATGCTGGCAGGGCATTGATTTGGCTTTATTGCCTGTCTCGAATTCTTTTAGACAAACGGGACACTGTTTGCTTTCATTGGATTCAATTTTAATTTCAGGCAAATTAGCCACAGCGTCCTTTGACGCTGGCGGTGGAAGTTCTGTATCTTGCCCGACCAAGTCCCACATGCCAAAATCCCGCAGGAACCGTGCCATTTGAATTAAATGATTCGGCGTTTCTCCGTCACTCAAAGGCGTCCAGCCCATCTCCGTGAAATAATCGGACATTTCGTTGCGATTGCTATAAAAGTCTATTTCACAGATAAAACGATATAATCGATCACATATAACGTTAGCGATGATAATTTCACTTTTATCTTTGATCTTAATAATCAAATTATTGTTTCGTGGACTTCTTGTAACACGTAGAGTTATCACTACACAACTGTGCGCAACTGTATAGTCAGTGCGTGTCTGTTAAAAACTTCGAATCATATGAAAATGAACAATCACAGTTTGGAGCACAGAACAAAAAGATGTTAGAAAGCTTTCGTTCAACTAAATGTCGAAGCGGACGTTATCGTAACTAAATTGTACATTGACTAGCGCAATATTAATCCTAAATAAAAATTAATGTTTTATGTTGTAAAATAATAAATATTAAAGGGATTTAATGCATGTGTTTTATTACAAAGAAGAATATAACTGAAGAATATTACTAAAAGAAAAAAAACATATTTTCTTTCTCATTTCTAAGTAGCTTTGTTAGCTACCATAGTCTGATAAAGAAATTCTCTATAAACAATAATTTTTTACTGAAAATATCAGACAGTATCGATTTATTAGTAATTACACTGATTGTTAGTCTTATCTGTTGTGTTTTTTAAGGCCTAAATTATTTTAATTTTTATAGTTATTATTTTTATAATGCATTGTTACGCAATAAATATTTGTATATGAATATAGTACAGACAGAGAGAAATCTGAAAGAGGACCGCCGCGCATTACTGCCCTCTGAAGAAGTCGATGTAAACTACAATATCCATGTTTTGCAGTGTTCCTGATAAAATAAATCGCTAAAATCATTGAAATAATTAAAATCTATCTAATTAATGTTCAGATTTTTCTCTGCCTGCATTCATTCAGTCAGATTTTATATTTAAGTTTGTCTTAAGTACAGTCTAAAGATGTTATGAATCAATTAGAAAATCGTAGCAAAAGTAGCGCTAATAGCGTATCCCCGAACGCACCAAATATAAGAAATGTATTTATTAATATCTTTAAAATAATCTAATTTTAATTACATTGTTGAAATTTAAAAGTACACACACACATACACATATGTATGTATATAAGTATTCAGATATAGGATGGGAACTCTTGAAACATGGCGAAATCAATGCGCTATTTTATCATATTGCAATTTGATTTGAATAAACTTAACTTCTTCTAATTGTAAAACAAACTACATTTAATTTAAAATTGTAAAGAAAATTTAAATGAATAAAAATGAATCAAAAGGCACTCCATCAATTTTTAACGGCAGTTCTTTTTTTCTCAGCAAATATCAAATTACATGTAACAATTAATATAACTATAGTATAACTCACGCGTAATATATTACAGTTATTATAAATACAGTTATTATAAATAAAGTTATATTCTTGTGGCAAATTACAATTAATTATAAGAGGTACGTATAACTTGAGATTTACTGGATTTGAGTATCTTTATTACATACGAATTTTCCAAAGTCTTCATAATTATTAGCAATTATAGAGACTTTAAACTTTTCCAATCATATATTGTTAATTTAAGGTTTACCAAATGATAATTTAGCAAAAATGAGTTAGAGGCCCTCCACCACCCCCGCCGATTTTATCGGCGATTTTATCGGCGGTCCTCTTTTCTTTGTAAGTATATTCATCCGTAAAAAAAAACGGGCTACTAATAAAATTAGGTAAGTATATTTAAAATTTATTTCTTATTTTTATGTCTAATCATTTTATTATATTTTTTACTAATTATATATTGCATTATGATTAATAAAATACGATAAAATAGTTAATAATTATATCTTTTTTAACATTATCTTTCATTGTAATCTTCTATATATTTAATGATACAATAATTGTTTACAATACGATGTACAATTATAAATGCTGTTCAAAATATAATAAAAATTATATTATAGGAGCTTAATTAACAAAATTTAGTAATGTGGGATTTATACGAAAACATCAAAATACATATAACACAAATTTTTCTAAATCTATATTTAATGAAATATTGAAAAAAGCGGAATGAAATACTAACAATAATTAAATCGTATTTACTATTAATTATTAACTTGCGATCATAAAACTTATTAATATCGCGATAAAAAGTCATTAATATATTTACGACAGCATTTTCATCACGTTCAAGATAACTATTCTAATAATTTGATCACATATCAAAGTCCCACTGCCGTAATATTCTGATTCTGATAGCATTCGATACAAAGAAGAACAATTTTCATAGTGAAGAGTGAACTTAATATTATTGAACTTAATTCCGATTCTACGTCAAATTCATAAGATCCATTCACAAAAGTTAAGCATTCCGTCAAACACCAACTATCTTGTTATAGGAGGGTGTGAATCTTGAATCTTTCAAACTACTTATGATAGTAATAATTTTGGTAGAATGTCAAATACAATTAACATTTTTATTGCATCTTTAATATAATATTAAAATTCGCGAGAAAATATGTTCTACCACACATTACTAAAAATCATTGATTAATAAAAATAAATGGATAGAATGATTTTCTTGTGGAATAGTGGTTACGAAGAAATATATTTAATAATAATAAAATACATAAATTATTGTAATTTTTTATATATATAAATACAAAAATTTCTCGGATACCAATTGTTCAAGATAAATTGAACTTGATAATAACGAATACTATTAAATTTATTGTATCAAATTTAAACTTAATGTGAACTGCCACTTCACCTACTTAATCATATCGTTATTTTATAATAAAACATTATATTTTACACTATACAGTGTCTACATATAATTTATCAAATTGACATGATAAATTTAATTATCGTTTTAATAAAAAATAATGATGTATTTAATAGGAACGGTGGATTCACATTAAATTTGACACTATAGATTTAACAGCGAATCATACTTTTATACGGAAAAATTTATTATATAAAATTTAACAATTCTTATTTTTCTGTATTTTAATTATTAATATCTATTAATATCTCACTAATATTAGGATACTTATTCCATTACTTTATATCTTGATTTTTTATACTCATACATTTTTAACTACATTCATGTGTTCACGATAACATTATTAAAAGAATATAAAGAATATAAAATTTTAAAAATTATCTAAATCGATAAAAAATCAAAATTTATTAAATACAATCTCATAATGTGCAATGATTTTATATATATATATATATATATATATATATATATATAT
>NW_012130103.1:1057738-1060486 GCF_000143395.1 Atta cephalotes | reverse complement strand
TATTATTATATATATATATATATATATATATATATATATATATATAAATTAATAATTCTAATAATATCTTAGAATGGCGGGATGTCCAATACTTAAAAATGATTTTTAAAATAACAGTTAGAAAATTAAATATACACATTCGTAACCATATTTTTGTTAAGCAATCATAAAAAATAAAATTATTTGTATAAAACTTAAATTTATTTACTTCATAATTTAAATTTAAACAAATAATTATTATATATCTATATTAATCAAGCAATACTAAATTTCTATTGTTATTAAGACTATTATTAACATTATTACTAGTGGGAGAACATTTAATAAAATTAAGAAAGCGACAAAAATTGTATCTTAAAATATACCATTAAATTAATTTAATTTCGCAACTTGACTTTAAAATAAAAAAATCTCGAATGGGATCATCAAACTAGATTTTGCGAATGGATTTTATAGAAAGCGACAAAGAATACTCTCCATGATGAAAATAATTACGACTTTCCATCGATATAAACTCTGCATTCACAGGCATACATCTGATCGCGAGGGACAGCGATAAGGACTTGTATAATAAATCAATTACTAAGATATACTTGTAATTCTGTTAAAAATATAAATGACAAAAAACAAATAAGAAAAATATTAATATTTAACTTCAATCATTGCCTCAGTCAAAACTCCAATCTTTACTGACTTATTTAATAAATTTGTATACTAAATACAAAGGAAAATTGATTATAATTGATTCTAAATATCAAATTTTTAATTAAAAGTCATTCAAAATTATTAATGACATTTTGATATTCAAAATAAAATCTAAATTAAAAAAAGTATTAAAATTAAATGTTTATTAAATTCGTTAAATCAAAAAATAATTTTTGTTATCATATGTTTTGTATAATTTACATCAATAAAGTAACAATGAATTTGATTTATTATGACAAGATAAATGTTACATATATTGAACAGATATATTCAATACGGATATAAACATTCCAATAAATGTATAATTTATTAGTAATTATTGCGCAAATTACAAAAGTAAACATGACATAGCATTTACGTAGTTTACATAAATTTTAGATTGCGTATCGAATACTATCATATATATTTATTTTATACTTAAGATATACTTAAAACAGAAATAATGTTGCTATCAAGACATTCAAAAAGGAAAAGCCCGGACCGGACGATATTATCTCAGAAATGTTAAAAGCTGTAAGTAACTAGGAATTGATATGCTACATGCTACATGCTTTGCAATAAAATATGGCCGAGTGGGTAAAATCTATATTCAATACAAATTATACATGAAGGGAGCAAAAACTAAATGCAGCAACTATAGAACTGTAGTCCGCCCTGACCTCACATGCAAGCGTGCTGTTATGAATCATTAATGAGAGACTTAAAACATTTATTTATCCACAAATATTGGAAGAACAGGCCGGATTTATGTCAGAGGCACAAGGGAATAAATCTTAAATGTTCGCCAAATTATTAAAAAATTGAGGGTATTCAATACACCAGAATATCTCTGTTTTTTGGATATTAAAAGATCTTCGACTGTGTTAAGTGGAAGAAGCTCTGAGATATCATAATAACGTTCGGTGTTCCCCTCATTTTGTAAGTCTAATTCGTAATCTCTACAGAACGAAGCTAAAATTGGAATAAACAACCAGCTGACTGAATCCTTCAAAGTCAATAAAAGAATGAGATCATATCATCAATCCTGTTCAATATCTACGGAGAATGGATAGTATACGAGATCACAAACGGATAGGATAAGGGTGTCCATAAATGGAAGAAAGATACACGATCTGAGATACGCAGACGATATGACGTTGCAAGAGGACGAAATAATAGAACTATTGAAGAGAATGGAGAAGACAAATGAAAAGTACGACTTCAAAATAAATACGACAAAAAATAAAATACTGTCGTCGACAGAGCAAATTAAAAGGGAAATCAACATAACAAAAGATTAATGATTGAGACCGTTGAGAGTCTAATATACCCCGAATAATTAATACCGGTGATTATAATACGTAGGCAAAATTCAACGTAGAATTATACTTACTAAAACTGCAATAGCCAAATTAACGAACATAGAAAGATAGAGGAATATTGAAATACATCATGATGTGACTCATTCCATCTTTGATTTTCCTCACAATGACATACGCTTCAGAAAATTGGATCATAAGGACAGCGGGTAGGCGGTGTATCGATGTTTTCAAAATGTTCTGCTAACGGAGGGTGCTGAGAGGGTGAGAGTGTCATGGATGGAAAGGCGCACGAATGCATCAATCCTAATAAAGCTCAATATCAAGAAGAGGCTAAACTATAATAATTAAAACTGTCAATAAAACCATATTAAAATACTTCGACCACATCATGCGACGATGAAACGATGCCTTTGAAAGGTTTATGATTCGGGAAGGCTTAAGATTGAGGGAAGGAGACTAAGGAACCAATCCCTCTCTAGGTACATTGATCAGATAGGGAGGTTAACTGATTTTGCAATACGCGATTGCACGCACAGTGCCATAAAGATCTATAGAAGATAAAGATCTATAGAAAGACATAATAAATAATAGTTCATCATAGATGCTGTCACGATGCCCGGATTCGAGCGTACCGAACAAGAAGAATACATTTATTTTTAATAAAATTAATTACAATATTAATGAGTTACACACTTTGTATATATATATATATATATATATATATATATATATATATATATAG
>NW_012130103.1:1052881-1056968 GCF_000143395.1 Atta cephalotes | reverse complement strand
TGAAGATAGAATTTTACAAGAAATTAAATTTAATTTCAGGGGAGCTGAAAATTCAATGAAATTCAAAATTTTATATAATTTGGTTTATTTTTATATTTGATAATTGAAACGGTATGCTGATATAATTAAATAAAATTTAAAATTTTATTTAATTTTTAATCCTTTTTTTCCAATTATCAAATATGTACATATGACATCTATGTCCCTACCTACATGTCACAGTTTACTAGTTAGATATATTATGTAATATCTTTTAGTATACTTAAGTTAGTATTTTTTTAATATACTTATTTTTTTATTTTTAAAATAAAGTTTAATTATCCGATCGCGAAATTCATTTAAGTGTCATTCTATTTTTTAATTTAAAATGGTTGTATTCATCCCTACCTATCCATATTTGTCCTACCTACCCGTATTTTCATTTATTTGTGACTATTCGCGTATCCTATCTCCACGCGTGCATCTACATTACTTCATAATGTGTAGTAACACCGCGAATATAATACGCTAATGGCTGGATTCAGCAGAGAAAATACCTTTGTAAATATTGTAAAATTCTTCCATTGTTTTTTTTTGATTTTTTCTTATGGATTCTTATGGATTTAAATGTATAAGTCAATCATATTGAAGAATTTTACAACAGTTGTAAAGTTGTTTTCTCTGCTGAACAACAGCTAATGCCTAACCGTGTTCTATCGCGTACTGATAAATTCAACGGAATAATCTAATATCGCGATCATTTAATCGCGATATTAAATAAATAAGTAATAAATAATAATAGTTAAAACAAACTTTTGATCTTTAAAATATAAAAAAATTAACAAATAACGGGGCTAATGAGAGTCAGCACGGATAATCAATTTTTTTAATTAAAAAATCTGCAAAACTTGCACTTGATTATCGGCACTGGCTCTCATTGGCCCTGTTGTTTGTTGGTTATTTTTGTATTTTGAATAAACAATAATTTTAAAAAATATAAGAATTCGCAATTTGCGAGCAAGTTACCCTCCCGAATTTAATTTATTTTTACATAACACTCTTTAAAAGCAAATTGGTGTTATACACCAATCTGTAATAGATCCTCTTCTTTCTTTTTGTCAGATTGAACTCACCTTTCATTACTGGCCAATATTCTGGCTTTGTATGCCAGAAATATACAATAAGGAGAAATACTCCTTTTTGCTGCCGATTAAACAAAATTTTGGCATTTGTCAATAAGCGTAAGATTTTACGCTTTTGTACGATGCGCGAACGCGTCACGAAGGGCTATCATATTAATGAAATTAATTAAATATTAACATAAACAATTATTAATAATAATAATAATTCCATTAAGATACAAATAATTTTCGCGTTTATTTGAAATGAAAAATATAAATATTCGATTAAAATAAATCTAAATTTAAAAAAAATCTTTATGTCAACAACGTTTAGGTTTCAAGAGTCTCAGATATTATAAAATTAGATTAAATTTTTTAATAAAAATTTTATACAATATAAACAACAAAACATTTTTAATTTAAAAATGAAAATTACTAAATCGATTATCATCCTTGATAAAATTCCAAGCCCATGTACGTATTTTTAACGATTCGAACGATTCGTCGCTGAACCTCTCAAAGCATGCGGAGATGAAAAATTCAAATGATGCAAGATTCGAAAGAGATAATTTTCTCACACACGCATACAGAAAAATACGCAAGTAATAATTACTCTATGCAAGAAATAATATCAAGTATTTCAAAAGTTCATATATCAGTAAATCTATTGTAATTTCATCAGAAACATTAAATTTATTCAAAATATATCTTAAATCCTAGCAAGTTTAATATTTCAATTAAGTTTATTAAATTCAAACAAATTAGATATGCTCATTACGAAAAGTTCGTTTCTTCGATTAATTTTATAATATTCTTCAAAAAAAAAAATTCTTGTTTTGAGTACATAATAATGAGTTTTTCTAAAATTTTGTACTAAGTACTAATATTTTAAGATTATTATCAAGAAAATATTCTTCGTTAAAAGCAGTTACTTAAAAGAGAAAATAAATTGAGTAATCACGTTTCTTAACAATAGATTAATATTTTTCTGTATGCATCGATAAACATATATCTTTGTATTTTATGAATTATTAGAATCATTTTTGTATAATTTATTATTTCAAAAATTAATTATTAATTAAGTATTTTAAGTGACGCAAAATTGAATAAGATTTTGAATATTTTTAAATAATCACAAGATAAAATTTTTCTATTTTTGACAAAACATATATTGAATCTTACATCATGTTACTACTTTAACTGGTATAAAATCCAGTTACTACATATGGATAAGTTATAAAAGCTTAGATTAAAGTTGGTGCATTGAGATAAATAGCAAAAATTAATACTGTAAAATATCTTTTACAAAAAAGCGAATAAAAACTGACATATGCATTATATTATAATATTTTTTATTTCTTTAGTGTACAGAAATCAGTGTGAAATAATTGAAAGAATATTTTAGAAAACAATATGTATTCAACATGTATTGACATTGCTTTTCTATAAACCAACTTATATATAAAATTAATCCTGAATAAATATTTAAATATAGGAAAAATAATAAAATAATATTTCTTGGTAAAAAATTTTTCATACATTAATACACTGAGAAAAAATATATATCGTCAATTTCAATAAATATTCATTTGAATAGTATCAATTACATATTTATTAAACGTAAAAATATATTTATTTTTAAAATATATTTATTTGATACAAAAAAACATTAATTTGATTCAACAATCACTTCTTTTCATTAAGTAAATACTTATTTATTGTAAGTAAACAATTTAGTTTAGTTTGGTAATATTCAAATAAATAAATATTTATTTAAATTAAGGCTATTTTTTTCTCATATTTCATATAAAATTATATATGTTTATGAATATTTACGTTTGTTTACATATTTATACATATTCATCAATAAAAAATGGTTTACTATACTGTAACAAACATTTCTATATTATGATATCAATAGACAATTCCACTCTAATTTATTTTATACATATGAGGAGAAAGATTTTTAAAATGTGTTTTGTTCAAAATTTGTAATTTTCACAAAACGAGAAAGAAAGAAACTCTATACACAAAAAAATTACGTATTTTACAGAAAATAACAATATATCAATCAGTAGGATGTGAAATATTAAACAAAATTGCTAAACAATTACTAAAAATGTTGAATAAATGCTTTTAATTTATCTCTAATTAAAAAATATAATGCATTTCGAAATATATGTTTTTTCAGCATATAAATTAACGCTGAAAAAATACTATCTGAATATTTCAGAGTAGCTTATAATATGAGTCTTAACACCAAATACCATGCGATCTCTAACTAAAAAAAATGAAATTTTGGATAAAATGCATTTTGGAATTCTGCTCTTCATATATTCTTTATATTTTTTTATTTCCTATATTTCACATATTTAAAAATACGAATATTTTATTATCTTTTATTTTTACTTTCAAATGTATCAAGAAGACATCATATTTTAGTGTAAAAAGAAAAATGCAAAACATTTTTGAAAAACCACATCGGATCAGTCTATTTATATCATTGTTTTAAGATTGCATTACTTATTAAATTAAGTTTGAATTATTCATAATTAGTATCAAAACATTCATATTAATATAAATATAAATTATAGTATAAATTTAGAAAATTTTAGCCTTTAATAATTTTTTTGAATTAAACATTTTACTTTATTGTTTTAGTTAAATTGACGAAATATTGAGTAAGAGCAGTGATGACTTATAAAAATGATTAAAAATAATTCAAACTGGAAGTAATGTAAAATTATAAATTTATAAATTTAACAGTGCATGCACAATAAATTCTAAAATGAAGAGGCATTCAGGATTATATTTATCCTAATCTATTATAACTTATCCATTTCAAGGCAACGGATATATGGAATGCTGTACATACATTTATCAGTATATTTTTATTAAATTAATGCAATATATGCATCTGGATATAAAGTATATTAAATGAAATTATCACATATCCGTTACCTCAATAAAAAAATTAATTCATTACT
>NW_012130103.1:1022872-1052081 GCF_000143395.1 Atta cephalotes | reverse complement strand
CCAGGACGAAATTCTATAACTCGTTATGCAATCGTTATGTGCTCATAACGACTGCATAACTCGAGTTATCGAATACAGACCTAGAGAAGAATCCGAGTCGATCGATTGTTTCTTATCGCTAAGAGCCGAACTATTAGCCGACAGACAGAGCGCGTCCTCAATTAGCCGACAGCAACAGTAGTTGCTAAACCGCGCAAACACAGCACCACGAAGTGCGTGACATTACGCGGCCGGCATCACCTCGTGCCCGGAGCACTTGGCGTGAGAGCGTTGCAGTGACCGTGACCACCTAAGCAACGTCTCAATGAGAGTTCCGCTTTTCTGTCGAAACGTCGCAGATATGATTTCATCGCCGAAATAGAATTCGATCGAATGGGTTTTATTAAAAGTCCATTAGTCCGATAACTTTAACGGCACTCCCGAAGCAAACGCGCGACGCGACGAACCGGCTGCGGTTCGTTCACTTTCCATTTAATCGGCGGACGAGGGTACGTTAGCTTCCCCATCGTTGGATTTTTACACGAAGAGAACGATTTTACTCAATATCTCAGTAAAAATTTATTTAGATCTATCATTCAAATAGATCCAAAAATTTTTAAATATTTGAGAAAAACCATTTTTTTCGTGTAAAAATCCTCCGAGTACTAAGCCCTCTCACCACGTCAAGGTGTACCCGTGAGAGGGAAAATATCATCTGAAAAATGTAATATACAGCTGTTATCTGTATATTGCTATGCAATTAACAGTTGATTTTTAAAAATGAATATCAAACATACGTCAATTAGTCACCATTGTAATATAAATTCAGAATGGAAAAGGATTGAATCTCTTATTACGATGTCTGAAAGATATGATTAGAGTCAATAGAGCTAGAGATTAATAGAAAAGAGAAATATTTCTTTTCTTCTACTAAATAATTTCAAAGTTAAATTCAATTCAATTTTTTATCGTACACGAAAAATGCAGGAAAACGAAAAATTAATCAAATTATTAATTAAGCATTATATTAATAGCTTTTGTTACACGGTTTTTGCTTTACTTCTTAGATTTTTTGCGCATTCACACAGCTTATAAATATCAATTGTGTTATAACATTATTAGTTTGTAATAACCCGGTAAAAATATTTTATATATATATATATATATATGTATGGACATATTTTGTATATATAATTATAATTATAATATAATTATATATATGAAATATTTTTCTCGGGAACTTTATATTATATACACAATCCGCGCAATATATATAGTATTTTTAATAAGATATGACGCCTTACTGTATTTTTTGTTATTTTTGAATTACTGAATTACCGTCATTCATGTCTTATTCTAAAAGTAAAAGAATTATTCAGTATTCATTATTTTAAATAACTACACTTTTCATTTATTTTTTATTTAATATTTTAAATAAGTTTCCGGAAACTATTTTATATTTTTTATTTTATACAAATCATATTAATTTTTTATCGATTCCTATGATTTTATATTTTAAATAAATTTCTGGAACTTATTTTTTATTTCTTATTTTAAATAATTCGTAATAATTATTTTACCGAGCCACGATCGGCTTTATAATTATACGTAAGTTTAAAAATTTTTTGAAACACTGAATAATTTGCAGTAGTGTCTTAAATTAATTTATTAACTAAAAAATTAAATAATGATTAACAAGATATTTAGCCAAAGTACTTTTAGCCAAGTTATATTTAGCGCAAATTGTTTTACGATATTAAAAAAATTTGCATGTATCTTTACAAAAAATATAGAATATTTTATCAACCTTTATTTATACCCAAAAATAAGATTGCTTCGATTGAAAGAAATTTTCTTGAAAAAATTTCATTGATTTAAACATTATTTTAAAATCAAATAAAATTTATTTGATTTAAAGAAATTATGTTCAAATCCAAGAAATCATGATTTGAATATAAACATAATTTCCTGAATTTAAACATAATTTCTTTAAATCGAATAGATTTTATTTGATTTAAAAAAATAATGTTTATCAAAGCAATTTTTTTTACAAATCAAAGAAATTTTTTTTAATCCTATAACAAAAAAAATTTTTTTAAAACGTAGCAACCTTGTCTCTGAGTGTATAAATCATTTTAAAAAATAATGAAAACTGAGATATAATATTAGAATATTAAAAATATCCCACGCGAATAATTATAAATTATATTTAAAAGAACCATGCAAGTAAAATAAGATTGAACCAAGTATTAGAGATGCTAAAAGCAAAGCGCGAAATGTACGGCGATACCCATTTATTAAAATCATGTAAAATATGCATAATTGAATAAAAATTATGTAAAAAAAACGCTAGCAGAAATCTCTTTTTATTTTTTGTTCTTGACAGCGCGTTGTAATTAATATGAAAAATCTGAAATGATAAAATAATTATTCTTATGGTTAAAAATCTCCTGAGATATTAAAAAATGTATCATAATAGCATTATTAATATAAAATATGAAATATCTTTTAATATAAAGGTCAACCTGATTAGATCAGTATACAGACCTTCCAACTTCTATCCGATACACTTTTCTAAAGCTCATATTTTTTGAGATTTTTCAGTTTTTTTACATTTATTTCCACTACCCTGTATAATTTAGGTATATCTTCGAAATATTTATTTAATGCATTAGTTTTCGAAATATACATTATACATAAGCAATTTGTAAAGTTGATCTCAAAGTATATGTTTAATACAAGATTTATATCAAACGCATGTTTTAAAGTAAATTTTCCATCGTACATGTTAATTATATAATTTTGGGTACTGTCCTGGAAATATTCCTGGAAATATTGAACATATTTGTATTTGAAGTATGCATAAATCGTATAAAATTATTTATAATATTGATTTCAAAGTACATGCTTAATATAGACGACCTTAAATTTAAATGCATGCTTTGAGGACAAGAATGACAAAAATGTTCATCGTAAAGATAAAAAATATGATGTGAGTACTGTCCTTACAGTATTTAATAAATTAATACTCAAATCATGCGTTTTGCAATAAAAAAAATCACACATTGGAAGTTATAGCTTTCTAGAATGTATATAGCTCTATATAAAAATAAATGTACAGGATAGAAATCTGATAGAACTATCGCTAAAAACTGTCGTTAAAACTGTTACAACAACAATAAGCAATAATCAACAAGGCAATTTTTGGCAAGGGTCGATATTAAGACCTAGATATTAAGATATTAATTTAAATTAATTAATTCTTTGAATAATGTTCGTGGGAGAATAGAACGGATTAAGCTGTCGAAAAGTTTTTTATCGATATCAGATATCTTATACATTTCCTTGACAATTTAATTTGCGATATCAATAATATTTTCCTAAAATTATTGATTGAAATAATTATTGTACAGATGTCAACTATATATAGCAAGATTATTTCGATTTTAAATGGTGCGATAGATTACGTAAACGATACGATTTATGTTGGCAGCGAAATCACATATAATTGTATCAGGAATTACAGACTGAATGGAATCTCGAGAAAGTACTATCTCGATAATGATTAATGGAGTGATGCTATTTCGAAATGAGAAAATAATTATACTTAGACTAAATAGAATAGAATTTGGAATTAAGCGACCGAGAAGAATCATCTTAATCAATCATCTTAAAAATTTGACTTGTCTAATCTAATATTTTATATAATCTGATCTTTTATAAATTAAAAACTTGTTACTTTGCAATTAAGTATTTCCTAAAACCGAGTTTTATGATAATCAAATTATTTTTATAAGTTCTGCTTCCCCCCCTCCCCCCCTCAAATTAGAACCATTATTTCGAATTTTCATTTTTAATTTCAGATTCAAATAAAGCATTATCTAATACCCCATAGACAAGTTTCATGAAAATCGAATGAAAAATATACATGTATATACGAAGTAAAAGAAAATGGCCCCAAACAGAGCTGCCCATCCGCAAAAATTTAAAAGTCCACACTAAACATAAATTTGTGAAATTTTTATCATTTATTTGTATTGTTCTATGAATGTAATAGAGTTTCGTTCAAATATTTATTTTTTGGTGCTGCAATTTCAATTTCTGGCAACATATTTATTAAAATTTAATAATTATTTTTAGTAAAAAAAATATTAATAATCTTCATAATCAAAATTCCTGTTATATGAATATAATTTCATTATATGAAAAAATAAAAAATATTTTGTGAATAAATTTTGAAGACATTAAATTTTATATCACTCAGTACAAATAATTTTATATATAATAATAAATTAATAAATATATATAACTAAAGTATTATGATGAACTACTAGAAGAATTTGAAATTCATTCGCAATATCCTTTTAGCGATTGGTTGTAAGCATCCGGGACTGATAAAGAATAGTAGAGTAATAGTAGTGAATGGATCGACGACTTACGAAGGAGCCGTAGAGTATCACTGCCTACCACAGTACGAAAAGATCGGCATATTTCTAAGAAAATGTTTGGATACAGGATACTGAAGCGAAGAGCCAAAATGCGAATGTAAATAAGATATCGATATTACATCTTTGAAATTATATCTAAATAATATCGTTTTTGAGATACGGTATTTTTATACTACACAAAATTTTCAAACTTCATTGGCTAATTTCCAAAGTTTTTTAAAAACTAAATATTAAAAAAATCTTTTATTAAAGATCTATTGGCAGCAAATTATTCAAAATAAACTTAATGTCATTAATGTTACGAATAGTTTATTTTACGCGTCAAGGAAATAAGTACAATGAAAAATTTGAATCAGGTACATGATTGTTGTTTGTATTGCAGTGGCTACGAATGAGATAGCAAAATCTCTGTAAACACGAGCGTTGGCATAGGAATTGTTATTATCTTTATATTAATTATCCTCAGATTAATTTATCTTAGACTGTGAGTATTGTTTCTTGAGATAATATGCACATTTTGTTCAAAACGTACGAATTATATTCGCAGACGAAAAGCTACGCCGTCAAAAACATCGAAAATGTTCAAGTCACGGGACAAATAAAGAAAGATCAAAACGCTGCTATCATGTCTTACGCGACATAATACCATTTATGAGAACGTCCCCGAGGATTTATCCTAATCAGTTTTATCTTAATCAGTAACTTGTTCATTTTAAGGAAATGGATGTATGTAATGTTATACATACATTTGTCCGTATATTGTTATTAAATCTATGCATACATGTATTCAAGTATGTATATAATATCACGGAAAAAAAATGTTGCTGGCTACAGCTAATTCTGAAATTGCATTAGCTACTGTAGCTATAAAATTTATTAATTTATATTTGTTAATACAAAGGAGCTAATATAAGGACGTGATAGCAAAGAATGTATTTACAAGTATACTATTACAAATCAATTTATTTAGCAGCATGAAGTTAGTTATCATAGTTATCGGACATGTCAGTGTAAGAAAATTGTCTCTATCACAGCTAAATATGGTTTTACTGAAACTTGCTGTCAAATAATCTGCTACACAGAAAACATTTGCTGCAATGATCAATAGATCGACATAATACCAAAATGCTTGTCTGTTACAACGATAATATTTAGGGCTCTCAACTAATGGAAATTAGACATCACATATAAGATGTTAAATATCCCTATGTTACTATTGGAATTTAACTACCACACGCAAACTTTTGTTGCTGCGACTAATCTTTTTTGTTCCGTGATACTATAATAAAATTATCATCTGTTACCCCAATAAAAATGTTGATTCATCATTCACCGACTCGATCCGCTTCAGTGGAGTTATCTGCAACGCTACTACGATTGCATTCTGCAACAAGTAAATTAAAATCTAAATTAAATTATTTTAAAAAATAATTGCTATATGAACACATGCAATTTGCTGAAACATAATCATGCAATTTTGAGAAGACAATTTTTGTAAGCATCGAATTTTGTATCTATTATTTAATTAGACAATTATATATTCTCTAAAGATCGTAGTAAAAATAAATTTGTATAAAATTTTGAAGTAATTTTGAAGTAACTCTCTTTTTATATAATTTAGATAAAATTATGATTTATATAAAATTTTAAAGTAAAATTTAAGTAACTCTCCTTTCATTTAATGTAGATAAAATTATAATTTATAAAATTTTTTTAATGTAGATAAAATTATAATTTATTAAAATTTTCTATTTTTTCTATTTTTCTATTTAATTTATATAAAATCTAATATAAATTTATATAAAAGGAAAGTTAATTAAAAATTACTTTAAAATTTTATATAAATTTATTTTTGCTAAAATCTTCTGTAGAGAATATATATAATTATTTTACCTAAATTTTAAATAACTCTCCTTTTAAATTAAATAAAAGAAGAGTTGCTTAAACCTTATTTTAAAATTTTGTACAAATTTATTTTTGCTGAGATCTTCTTCAAAGAATATATATAATTACTTTAAAGAATATATAATTATTTTATAGAATTATTTTATATAATTCTTTTATAGATGATATATTTATTTAAAACAAGCAAAAAAAAGTTAATTATTTTACAGAAGAAAAAAAATAATATTTACGGCAAAGTTGCTCCGATGTCTCTCCAGACCTCCTTCTCTTCTCCTTCTCTCAGAATATGATTAACATCTCGCACAGGACACTCGCGTAAAACACTCGCGAATAATAAAATATAATCGCGCGCGAACTGTAACTTGAGTCCTATAACTTGAACGGCACTCCCGAAACGCGCGACGCGACGAACCGGCTGCGGTTCGTTCATTTTCAAGTAAATCGGCGGCGAGGGTACGTTAACTTCGCCGTTGGATTTTTTACGAAGAGAACGATTTTACTCAATATCTAAAAATTTATCTCGATATATTACATTTAGATATATCCAAAAATTTTTAGATACTTGAGAAAAAAACGTTTTTTTTCATGTAAATATCCTCTGGGTACTGAGTCCTCCCATCACATCAAGATCGTACCCGTGAGAGGAAAGATAATCTGAAAAATGTAATATATAACTATTACTTATATTACTATGCAATTACTATGCAATCGATTAACTTTTAGAAACAAATATTACGTCTGCAATTCATTATCATTGTGAGATAAACTCAGAGCAGATAAAAGGGCTGAATTTTTTATTTATACATAGATGATGTCTATAAGATTAAAGTCAATAAAATAGGATGTCTAAAGATTAATAAAAAGATAAATGTTTTTTTTATTACCGATAAATAATTCCAAAATTACGGTTAATTTTTTAACAAATCATATAACGAATGGTGCACAAAAAATAAATTATTAAACTATATTAATTGAAAGCTGGAATAGCATTATTTGCACGAGAACATTAACGTTGCTTTTCTATGACTCGTTCATACTAATATCGTTCATACAGACAGTCGCTCTTTTTCACAGTTTTTTTTTAAATACGAAAAATGCTAAATATAAAAAAACGAAACGTTGTACTTAATGAATAATTAATCATACTAATAATCGTATTGTGTGAATATTCGTATTATATTTGGCATACTTTGCGATAAGATTTCAAAAAGTAAGTGTGAAAAAGAGTCGCACGCGACACGATTACTTGTACGAATACTCTAACGGAATGACTGCGCCGTAAACATAACTGCGTCGTAACTACACGTAAATATGACGCACCGCTCCGTGCCACCCCGTACCATCCTTACTCCAAGGTCGCGCGCCAACCGTCTAACTATCGAAATATTAACGAAGTAAAATAATATAATTTTTACATTTTCAATGTTCTCCGATTAATGAAACAATTTCTTATATGTATTTAATTTTAGCGGCGCGAGTCGTTTAATGTGATACATATATTGTGATATATATGTATCATAATATATCATACATTGTGATACACCGAAGAACATATATGACGTTCATTTTATAATTTTAAATATTTCGTATCAATTACAATGCTGACAAAAGGCAAGAAGTAAAAAGAAGTTTTTTACTAGCATGGTTTTTCTTACATAATTGCTCATGAAATGCTTGCTCGTGAAATGCTTTTGACATTCCAACATTATATCTCAATTTTTATTGCTCTTTTTTTTGTAATTTACAATTAAATAAAGATTAATATGTTATATATCCTTTAAATGAAGATAAAATTTATTTTAAATTATAAAACAATTTCGACTAATATTAATAATACGTATAAATGTTAAATAGCATGCATATATATTTAGAGATATGTAATTTAAATAATTTATCTGTTACTTTTCTCGTATTAAGAGTAACACGAAAACGACAATTCTATAATTCAAAGTGAATGAAGATAAAAAGTCACAATTTGAAGTATCTAACAATAAAAATCTCAATTTTATATCGTACATGTGAGAACACATGAAATATCCATGAGCTGTGTATGTGCATAATAAATCTAAGAAATAAAACAAAAATCGTACGAACCTATTAACCTTTAATACACTTAGTTTTAGGCAACCCTATGTAATTCGCGTTCGTAGATATCTAATTTTCATTAATTAATGCGACACCCGCAGCGACTCGTAAAACACGTCTGTCTCCTTCCGAGATCGCCAAGCGAATGCCGAAGTGATGACGTAGCAACCACCGCGCCGCGGCACGCTCCCCCACCCTGTTCGTCGCATGACCTTCCACTGCTCGGGCGCCGTTCGAATATCCAATTATTGCGTATGAAAAATATTCACGATTTATTTAATTATTCGTATTTTGACAAACGGATATCGTCGTACATTTCACGCTTTGCTTTGTGACATCTCTAGTACTTGTTAAATCTTATATTATTTGCACGGTTCTTATAAACGTAATCAGTAATTATTGCGTGTGGAGTATTTTTGATATTCCAACATTATGTGTCTCAATTTTTATTATTCTTTTAAATGATTCATACTTAAACTTATATAAAGGTTGATAATGTTCTATATATTCTTTATGTAAAGATGCATGCAAATTCTTGCGAAACAATTTGCACTAAATACAGCTTTGACTAAAAGTGTATAAAATGTCTTATTAATTATTTAATTTTTCAGCTAAAAATTAATTTATAACAACACTATTGTAATGCCTATTACGACTCGGTAAAATAATTGTTACGATATATATATATTTAAAATAAAAAATATAAAATAAGTTTCAGAAAATAATTTAAAATCGTAGAAATCAGTAAAAAATACAACGAGTTTAAAATAAAAAATATAAAATAGGTTCCGGATACTTTAAAATAGTATTAAATAAGAAATAAGTCAGAAATGTAACTATTTAAAATAATAAATACTAAATAACTCTTCTTTAATTTTTTTATTTAAAATATATACTTTAATTTTCATCACTTTTACAAGTACATAAATATTATTAAACAATTTAACATATATTTTTACATCTTTAGAAAGTATTTATAAAGTTGTATATTAATAATAAACAATATATGAATTAAATTTAAAGTAAAGTTAACAAAATAAGAAAAATGTACTTTTTCATACAAAAATTCTGATACAAAAATATTTAAAAGAAAAATATATTTCAATATCTTAAAGTTGATTTCCCAAATTATAAAATGAAAAACCGTTCAAGTGTCGGCTGTCCAAAAAATTTAATTATTTAGTAATCCAAAAATTAAATGTTTTTTTAATAAACATGAATGGCTATAAATTGACGATATATAGCATTTACATTTTAAACAATTTTATTATTGCTATTGTACAACAGCAATAATAACATGCATTGTTTAAAATGTAAATGCAATATATATCTTCAATTTATAACCATTTATATATATTAATGTTCTGATTAATAAACTTTGTTGCACGGTTTTTGTTTTATTTCTTAGATTTATTGCGCATTTACACAGCTTATAAATATCTTAGTTTAATTATGTTATAATAAGTAATTATTAGTTTATAATAACCCGGAAAAATATTATATATATATATATATATATATATATATATATATGTACATATTCTGTATATATAATTATAATATAATTATATATGAAACACTTTTCCTAGGAACTTTATATACAAAATCCGCGTAGTGTACACAATATTTTTAATAAGGTATTGACGCTCTACTGTTCTTTTGATTATTTATGAATTACTGAATTGCGTCAAATTCACGTCTTATTCTAAAAGTAAAAGTTATTCAGTATTCATTAATTTAAATAACTACACTTCTCACTTATTTCTTATTTAATATTTTAAATAAATTTCCAGAAACTATTTTATATTTTTTTTATTTTAAACAAGTCGTTATTAGTTTTTTATTGATTCCTACGATTTTATATTTTAAATAAATTTCTGGAACTTATTTTTTATTTTTATTTTAAATAATTCGTAACAATTATTTTACCGAGCCACGATCGGCATTATACATAAGTTTAAAAAATTTCTGAAACACTGAATAATTTGCAGTAGTAGTAATATCTTAAATTAATTTACTAACTGAAAAATTAAATAATGATTAACAAGATATTTAGCCAAAATACTTTTAGCCAAAACTGTATTTAGCGCGAATTATTTCACGATATTAAGAAAATTTGCAAAAATTTTGAAAATTTCTGTATCTTTATATAAATGTATCTTTATATAAAATATAATGTTTATGTATCTTTATATAAAAAATATATAGAATATTTTCATTATTATCAATCTTTATTTAAGTATGAATCATTAAAAAGAATAATAAAAATTGAGTATATAACACATAAAAAAAACACATAATGTTGTAATATCAAAAATACCTCATGCGAATAATTATTAATTATGTTTAAAAGAATCATGCAAGTAAAATAGAATTAAACAAGTGCCAGAGATAACAAAAGCAAAGCGCGACGATATCCATTTGTTAAAATCATGTAAAATATGAATGATTAAATAAAAATTATGTAAAGAAAACCACACTAGTAAAAACTTATTTTTATTTCTTGCCTTTTGATAGCACATTATGTAATTAATACAAAATATTTAAAATGATAAAATAAATATTCTTGTGATTAAAAATCCCTTGAGATATTAAAAAATGTGTCGTAATATCATTAATATAAAATATGAGATATCTCTTAATGTAAAGATCATACTGATAAGATCAATGTATTCACAAATTATTCTGAACACTATAACTTCTATCTGATATATTTTTCTATAAAGCTCATATTTTTTGAAATTTTTCATTGTTTTCACATTTGTTTCCTCTATTTTGTATAATTTAGGCTATATCTCCGAAATATTCGTTTAATGCCTTAGTTGTTGACATACGCATTATACATAGACCATTTTACATACATAGTTCTATATAAAAATGAACACAGAGCATAGAAATCTGATAGAACTATCAAAAATTGTCGCTAAAACTGCTACATCAATTAGCAAGCATACAAGCAATTAGCAAGACAATTTTCGGCAAGTGACATGCTACATTCAGATATTAAAAAAAATTAATAAAAAATATGTAAAGATCGAGATCTATGTTTAAAAAAGATTATAGAGCATGGAATTCTGTTAAAATTAACGAGAAATGTCGCTAAAACTGCTATAAACAATCAGTAAGCGAAATCAATTGCTATGAGAGAATGAAGAGAAATTTATTATCAAATTGTTGCAACAGCTGTATTATATTTAGATAGATGTATAAAGGAAGCATTACATGTTGTATCCTAGTGAACCTTTTACGCCCCTCAAAACTTACAATTAAGATTTATAATTTTGTGCGCGCGCGTCCACAATAATACATACAATTTATAATTTTTACAATCTGTTTTTTAGAATCATATTTAGTACCTGCTGCAACAGTCATAGTTATTAGAATTTACGATTACAGAGATCCAAATTTCTGACCAAATCCAGAAGTATTTGATTCAGATTTTTGCCTGAGAACATTCAAAATCATCATCCTTGTTCGCACATTCCGTTTAGTGTTGGACCATGCAATTGCATCGATATGAATAATAGTAGATTCTTTTATACTTTTTCATAAAATCAAATTGCGATACATATTAAATTTTAAGGTCATCAATTTACTGTGCTGGAAATGAAGGCGATAGCTTCTTTGATACATAATTTTTATTTGGAGCCTATTAATTATTTAAAGAACCTTCGGCTACAAACTCATATTACCTATATTTTGTCCTATTTCAATTCGTATAAGATTTGTTCCTGTCAGCAACATTAATGCAAGTATTTGAATCAAATATCGATTTAAGTATCAAAAAACATAGAATGTATATTACGTACGAGATGGGAAAGTAAATAATTACTGATATAATAAAGTTACAATTAGACTTACTTTTTTCAGTAACTGTAACTTAGTTATATTTTTTGTACCTAATATCTGATTAATTTAATAATTATTTTATAATTACTGTATATATTTCAAACTTATTATGTATTATTATAAATATATATCAACAAAATAAAATATTCAATGAACAATCAGTGATTATTTGCGCTAGAAATATGTCTGAAAATCATCAATTATTCCGTCATCTGTTAAGATTTAATCTCTTTGTAAACATCTTAATTATTTTCCTAGTATATATACTAATTTATTAATCTACTAATTTACTAATCATGATGGAATGATAACAAGGAAAATAAAACTTGAATTTATCAACACCATATTTTTTGATTGTCGGATTATACTCGTTATCGAGTATTCAATATTGAGATCCGATAACAGGAGCACTTGATTTTTTCAAGTGTAGCGCTCTCATTTTATAAGAGTACTAGAAATCTTTTAATATGAGTTTGAAATGGATAAAAATAACAGATATATAATTATTTATCTCTTCCTTTCCTCTTTTTTCTTACTTTTTTTCTTTCCCTAAAAGGTACAAAACTATCGAAATTATATACCGAATGGAAGAGGCGAGCAATCAAAAGACCGATTTGTTTTGGCCAGACTTTTATTATAATGTTTATAGAGAACACGACAAAATTAGATAACCTGCGGGAAACGAAAAATATGTTGTCGTATAATCCGGGTTCTACTGCACTTGTCATCATATTGATGTCAATATAACGTTTCTGATATTTTATCAAGAAAACAACAAAAACATAATCTTGCTATTTGGAGTATCATCGATTGCAAGAGTAAATCTGTATAAAATGCAAGATTCTCATTTCACAAATTCTAAGATTTCTATATTTGTATTACCAGTCATAATGTTAATTTGTATAGTATTTAAACTATTTTACACATAAAACTATATAATATTCAATATTTTCAAAAAATAATGTTCAAAAAATAATTATTCAGCAAATTTAAATAATTATTACATAATATTTTATATTAAGCTATATAACTGTAAGTTCCCATTTTATATTAGATAAATATTCAACTTTAAAATTTTAATAAGACTTGTATAATTATTATTAATAAATTACATTATATAAATATTATTACTTATATCATTTTACAATATGCTTCTCAGAATCATATTTAGTACACTGAAAGAAAAATGTTTGTAATTATAATTACATATTACTACCCATAAAAAAATATGGTTGTCCCAAAATATAATTATAAAATTATAATCACTTGTCATTTTTATGGTAATTTCAACTATCAATCATTTTTATGGTAATTTCAACTATTTTATGATCTATAACTTAGTTATAATAACTATAATTATAGTCATTTTAGATTGCCAACTATATACATTTGTTGCTAGAACTATATAGTTATTGTTATTATTATTATAGCAGCAATAATCATAATTCTGGCAATAGTTACAAATATTTTTCTCTCAGTGTAATAGGACAATTATACAAATCAATATTTATGGAGTTAATAAAAATCTCAATCTTTAATCAAATCCAAAAATACAATTTGATCTAGATAGATTTTTGCCAAAAGAACCAAAATCACTCTTACTCATATATATATACTGAAAAAAAATATAGTCAATTTTAATAAATATTTAATTCAATACTGCCAACTAAACATTTTCTTACAATAAATAAATATTTGTTCAGAAAAAAAAAGATTGTTCAAATCAAATTAACATTTCTTGTATCAAATAAATATATCTTTATATTTAATAAATATTTATTAAAATTGGCAGTATTCAATTAAATATTTATTAAAATTATATTTTCTTTCAGTGTACCATTCAGTGCTGGACATAATTGCATCGATAAACAATACTTTTATATATTTTTATATATTTTTATATATTTTCTTGTATAATTAGTTTGCGGAACATATTAAATTTTAGATTTGCTAATTAGATTTGGAAATTAAAGCAAGCTGTTGAACTAAATATAGATTTAATGAATGCGTAAAAAGTAAACGTCGAAGAAATAGTAAAATATGTATATTACATACTGAGTAATGAGAAGTAATTCGTTACTCATGTAATAATGTTATAATTAGAGTTACTCTTTTTATATTTATAATAATATTTATATTTATAATAATAAATTTAAAAAATATATACAATAATTATAAAAGTAACTATTAAATTAGTTACTAGATAGAAAAGTGTAATTATAATTTAATTATACTTTTATATACATTTTTCAAATTTATTACATAATGAAGAAAAAGTTTCTTCGTATTTTTTAATTCAGAATTTTTATACAATATCTTCGTCAAAAATAAATAAAATTTAAATTTCAAAAAAGGGTTTAAAATTTATATTTTCGAAATAAATCTCTACTTTCGTTACTATATTTTTTGAGTTTCTGTGAGTTTGGTAATTTCTACATTTAAAAAATTATGAACTGACAGATGAAAGATGAAAAATTTTCTTTTTACTTTAGGGATCTCTCACGTGCCCAAAAAAAATTTACGAAAATTTTCGACTATCTATCGTGAAAGCTTGAAGCTTTTCCTATAATTCTGACTTCGATTAGAATCTGTTTTTTAAATTGCGGTATTTTGCAATTTAAAAAACAGATTCTTAAAACTGTGCTCTAACGAATGATATAACTGTAACGAAAATTTCCCAACAAATGAAAAACTTTTGCAAAAAAATTTTTTTAAATACGAAGAAACTTTTTCCCCGATCTAATATTATTATAAATATATGCACTGCGTTTAGCAAAATAAAATATTCAATAAACAATCAGTTAAATTGAAGTGTATATGCATATATATATATATATATATAGTAATTAATAAAATTACCATATATCTGTTATCTTAATAAAAACATTAATTTACTCACCAATCAGATGCGCAACAACGAAGTTACATTTGTAATGTTGCTATAATGATTCTGTAATAAAAAGAATATGAAATTAAAATAGAGCAGAAAAAAATTAATCAATATTTTTAAAAATTTAAGCAAAAAAATTGAAAAATTAAAAAAAATATTTATTAAACACAAAATTATAATGAATAATTATATAATAACCATATAATTTTTTAAATACATTGAAAAAAAATATAGTCAATTTTAATAAATATTTAGTTGAATACTGCCAAATAAATATTTAATATAAAGATATATTTATTTGATACAAAAAATGTTAATTTGATTTAACAATCATTTTTATCGAACAAATATTTATTTGTAAATGCTTAGTTGGTAATGAACTAAATATTTTATTTTAGTTATTTTAGTTAGTTAAAATTAACTATATTTTTTCTCAATGTAATTTTTATAAAAATTGAATTTTTTAATTCATTATTCAGTTAGACAAAAAATAAGACGAAAAAATATTTTTTATATAATTATTGGGTTGTCCGAAAAGTTCGTGTCGATTGAAGGAAAATTGAAACGCAGAAGATTTAAATTTTATACATTTATTAAATTATATAGATTATTCGGCACGAATTTTCCGGATAATCCAATATATAAAATTATATAAAACTATATATAATTTTATATATTTGTATATAAATGGACGTATTTTATATATAATTATATATAATTCTATATAATTATATATAATTATATATAATTATATATATTTTTATATAATTATATAGAAAATATTTTTTCCGGGGATTTATAAAAATAATTAAACATTTTCTAAAAAAGATCTTAAAATATATATAAAAATATTTATAAAATTTCAAAAAATAATCCTCTTTTCTTATTATCATTTTTAAATCATTCTAAAACAAAACGACTAAAAAAATGAACAGATAAAAAATATTGATTTCATATAAGCAAAATATGATATTTACTACAAGATTGCTCCGTCGGTGCTCGATGTCTCCCAGACCTCCTCCTCCTCCTCTCAGAATTGGGTTGACATCCTCACAGGAAAAATGTAATATACAGTTATTATCTATATTATCATGCAATTATCAGTTGACTTTTAAAAATATCAAACACACTCAATTTGTCACCATTGCGAAATAAATTTAGAGTAGATAAAAGGACTGAATCACTAATCATATGAAATATACGTGATATATAATTGTTATCTCGATTTTTTTATGGATAATTAATCATGCGAGCTAGTAATTGTATACTTTTAGTACTCAGTAAAGTACAATGTTTCATATTACCTAGCATTTGTCGCGATTACGTTTCAAAAAAAAATGTGAAGAGCGATACGCGATGTAGTTACCTGCTTGTACGAACCTCGATAATGAAATGACTGCGCGGTAACTTCGCATGAACATGACGCGCCGCCCTTTCGCGCCAAAACAATCTCAAAGGTCGCGCGCCGATCATCTAACTGTTGAAATATTAACGCATATTACGCATGAAATAAATAAGATAATCTATTCGTTACATTTTTAAAATTCTTTGAATAGGCTTTATTACGATCTTTGCTTTATTTCTTGAATTTGTTACGCACATAACTCATCTATATTTTACATATTTCAAATTGTATTACAATAAGTGATTAGTTTTGTGTACAATAAGTGATTAATACAATTTGAAATATCTAAGATATAGATGTAATAATTTTTCGTTATATGAAATTCGCTCAATGCACGCAATATTTTTAAGAAAAGATTAACGCATTTTCACTTTTTGTTACTTTTGAATAGTAATTCGGTAATTTAATAAATCTAAATTTATGCGTCGTGTGTATGCGCATTCGAAAATAGAAAGTGATATGCAAAGCCATCGACATGCTATCACTCGTAATTATTAAAGAGGACATTATTAAGTATCAGTCTAAACGTGATAATTTGTAATTTCTAAATTAAATTATCATATATTTCAATGTCTATTTCGAGCTTATGATAATATAATTATATACCTTCGACAAACGGCAGTCGCTTCGACATTTACAGATCACAAATTATAAGTATCAATTCGTAGATATTATATTTAATTTTCGTGGAATAATGCGACACGCGAAGCGTGTCCTTCCGCACATCCGTCTCCTTCCAAGGTCACCGAGCGAATACCGAAATGACGACGTAGTCAACTACCGCGCCGCGCGACACGCCTCCCCTCGCCGCGCGGCACGTTTCCCCTCGCCATGCAACGACACGCTCCCCCTCGTCGCGCGGCGAAAAGCGAGGGGGACCGTGCCTTCGCTGTTCGTCGCGCGTCGTTTTTTTACCCAATTATTGCGTATAAAAAATATTCACGGTTTATTCGTATTTTACATGATTTTGATAAACGGATATCATCGTACATTTCGCGCTTTGCTTTGTGGCATATCTCTGACACTAGTTTAATCCTGTATTAGATATTTGCGCGATTCTTTTAATAATTGGTAATTGATAATTATTCACGAATGTATTTTTGATATTCCAACTTTGTCTTAATTTTCATTATACTTTTAAATGATTCATACTTAAAGATTGATAATATTCTATCCTTTATATACATGCAAATTTTTTAATATTGCGAAATAATTTGCACTTAATACAGCTTTGATTAAAAGTATTAAATATCTTGTTAATCATTTCATTTTTTAAAATTAAAAAATTACTATTATTGATGCAAATTATTCTGGGTTTCAAAGATTCTTTAAACTTATGTACGTATAATTTATGCCGATCATGGCTCGGTAAAATAACTACGATTTACTTAAAATAAAAAATATAAAATAAGTTCCAAAAACTTATTTAAAATATAAAATTCATAGGAATCGATAAAAAACTTATACGACTTATTTAAAATATTAATAAAATAAATTCGGGAAACTTATTTAAAACGCTAAATAAGAAATAAGTCTGAAATATAGTTATTAAAATAATAAATACTAAATAACTCTTTTATAGATTTTATTTAAAATATATTCTTTAAATAACTTTATTTAACTTTTAGTTCACACCTTAGTTTTGAGTACCCTTATTATTTATTTATCCGTTAGGTTATTCTGAATTAATTTTCATCACTTTTATAAGTATAAAAATTATTTAATTATTACGATTTTTACATATATTTGGATCTTTAGAAAGTATTTATAGCTTGTAAAGTTGTACAATATAACAAATTGTATATACTCCTTATAAATCAAGTGCTCCTGATGAAAGTAAATCGCTGAAATAAATCTATTAAATTAATAAAGATTTCAGCAATTTATTTTCATCAGAAGCATCGAAAAAAATGGGTATTGGCCGATATTCATAGTCAGATCTTATATTCACGATCGTCTTAAGTATAGTCTTAAGAAGTCACGATCAGAAGTCAAGTCAGAGGGCGGTATTCATAATCGATTTTTATATTCAAGACCGTCTTAAGTACAGTCTCAAGATGCCATGAACCAATCAGAGGGTCGTATTAGCATCTTAAGACATTACTTAAGACAGTCTTAAAATAAGAACGGACTATGAATACCGCTCATTGTTGTGTAGTTTGCATCCTCTTCTTCAGAAGACAATAATGTGCAGGGGCATTTTGTGGTTACAGGAAAAAGGTCCTTGTGTCCTCTCTGATGTTTCTCCCTGGTACAGAATATAATACAGAATAAAACCAAACGTAACATGAAACAAAACCAAAGACAGATGTGTTACCCGACGAAAATATCCATGGAAGTAGTTCAGTATGTACATAGAGGCGCTTGTAACGATGGTTCCATCTAAAACGCGGACATATCTATTCTTAAGGACTGCACACATTCGTAGAAATAAGGAACAGGGAACAGAGAATAAGAATTTCAACCTATCAGAAACTGTATATTTCATAGAACATGATTTCTGATAGGTTGATATTCTTATTCTTTGTCCTCTGTTCCCCACTACATTGATTGTACGCAGTCCCTCAGCTACTATTAATCTTCTCTAAACCTATGTAGATGTCTGTCAATTAGTACTACATCACTGCGCCAAGCAAGACTACCTTCTTCACGAAATATTTTATTATAAATTCACTATACACTATACATTGTGAACAACATATCCAGTAAGTACATTTTATTGAAAATTACACGTAAAATAATTGGAAGTAATAAATGTTAAAAATTCAAATTACAATTACATTAAATTAAATTTTTTTTAAGATTTTAATTTATATTAAAGAAAACTATTATTTTTTATTCGTTTTTTATATTACATATAAAAAAAAATTGCAAAAATAATTTATTATTTTGCGAAAGTTTTGATAGCATCTTGAAAATTATAAGTATGATATTTAATTTAAATTTTTATGAAATAAATAATTGTCAAATGTGTTTTACGAGATATGAAATTATTATTTTATAAATCAATAATTTACAACGCCGATCATTAATCAATCGATGATATGCATGATGTTTTATTCAGCAAAGATTAGCTTCATATGCTAATAACATTCATATAATCGGGTGTATTATAAAGTGTTTTAAATATTTTAAATATACTTTTAATTTTACAAATATGTAATGTATAATGTATGTGAGAAATATAAATAATTTATTTAACATTAATTCTCTTTATACATTGATAGGATGTAACAATATAACGTCGTGAACATGACATTATTGCTAATTATTTATTTAAGTAGAGGAAACTGGAATCAAAAATAATACAGATAAGTTGTAATGCTTACTAAAAATGCTTAATAAAAAAAATATTATTATAAATAAAATACACAAGAAAGAGAAGAAGTTTGTAATATAAATAATTATGAACTTTTTTATCTTTACTTTATGCTTTTGTATTTTAAACAAAGAGAATGCTCATTAATTGCAAAGCAATCATATAGAAACGACCAAATACGAGTTAATTTAGGTGATAATATGTTTTAAAAAGTTTAATAACCTAATGTAAAATTGTATACATCAGTTCTATCCTTGAGATTCGATATATAATAATAAGAGATCAAATGAAATGAAGACATATAAAAATTTATTCTCAAGAGAGATGATATTCTTTACAACATTTTTATTAAGAAATTCTTCATCAAAATTAGATTTTTCTATTTTTTCCAAAAACATTGACTAAACGTGATTCTCGTCATTTAATAATAAATTTGTTATCATAGTTTTACTATTTGATGCTTTACTACTCATTTTTATTATTGAACATGAAAGATTACATTCCACAAATCATCATTTCATATAATTCAACAAAATTTTATTTGTTTGTTTGATTATTGGCTTCTTATTGTTAATATTATTCGCAAGTTATGTACGTTTAACAAATTAATACTAATTTGTCTATTATTCGTCGTTATTAAACGACTATATAAGTCGACACGTATGTATACAATTTTATTAGATTATTAAATATCTTTTTAAATATATTAACATCTAAATTTTTTTATATTATACTATTATTGCTTTTGTATTTTATTTATAATATTTATAATGTTTTTTGCAAGTGTTACAACTTATTCGTGTCACTTTTAACCCGAGCTTCTCATATATAACGATCAAAAGTTTTTAATACACAGTTATTGTCACATTGGTTAATTATTTATAATAATTTCTTGTATTTCTAATATGAATTTATTAAATCAGTCATCTCATGCTATTATATTGATACAACTATATTTATGGCTCACTGGGCGTTTAGATATCATTATCGTAATCATTGATCAGTGTTGCAATAGATTGCAATATATAAACAATATTATGTAAGTGAAAATCGATAGATAAGATTATCAATAATATTAAGCAAAAATCAATAGATGAGATAAAAAACACATGAGTGAAAATACTATATTCGGTCAAGGCGATTTTTTATGTACATAATAAATAAATATTGTTTGTAAATTTATACAATTTCCAGTTCAAGCAAACTGTGAGCTGATTATTTGTCGATCTTAAAATACAGTTCTAAATCAAAGCTAGAATATTACGATGCAAATAATTATCTTAGAATACTTTTAATAATTTGATACTAATAATAAGCATTTTAAAAATTGTAAATAATTATTAACAGCTTTTTATTTAAAGTGCTTTGCATCAATAATGTTAGTAAAGTTGCTTGTCAAAATTAATTTATAATATTACTACTTTTTAGGACTGCGTTTCAAAATCGATAAATAATAATCGACACACACTTTGCTTAAACTTAAATTGTATAAATTCTCGATATTGTTAAGCACAAAGAAAGTTGCTTTGACCAAACATTTTTTATTAATATGCATTATTTAATATGTTTAATGTAATTTCTATAATGGTACACAATATTAATGACACAGGAAAACCGCATTTAGCAATAATGTGGTATAAAGCAAACAGAATTATCTTTGTGTGCTTGTTATGCGTTCAGTCAATGATAACAGCATATGACCAGGATACTTGCCATCTGTCAAATCATTTAATTCAAGAGATAGACTCTTATGCGCCAATAGTACACAGAATAATTAATGAAAGTATGCAAGGTTCATTCAAAGGAACCACATGGCAAGATTTGGCAACGTTTGTTGATAAGTTTGGTCCGAGATTTACTGGTACCCAAGTTCTTGAAGACGCTATTGATTACGTATTGAACAAGTCGATCAGTTTAGGTTTAGATAATGTTCATGGTGAGCCAGCCACTGTACCACGCTGGGTCAGGTATAATTCATAAACGCACATTAAAATTAAATAATTTTAAAATAAAAAACAAACGTGATGATTACGATAATAAATCCAGAGGTTCGGAATCTGCAACTCTTTTGCAACCACGGCAGAAAAATCTGGCGTTACTGGGACTGGGCTATAGTATTGGTACTCCGAAAAAAGGCATAACTGCTAATGCTGTCGTAGTGAATAGTTTCGCAGAACTCAAGAAAAGGGCAGAAGAGGTAAATTTAACGAATAAAAGATCGAGACGCAACATATTTTTATAATTCCTTAATTATAATAAAGTAAATTTTAAATGTATCAGATTCCCGGAAAAATAGTCGTATACAATCAAAAGTTTGTCTCGTATGGAGAAACTGTGGAATATAGAAGCGTGGGAGCTATAAGAGCTGCAGAATTGGGAGCTGTAGCTGCATTAATCAGATCAGTAACGCCATTTTCATTGTACACCCCACACACAGGTATGATGAATTACGCAGAGAACATTACTAAAATCCCAGCTGCTTGTATAACTGTCGAAGATGCAACTCTTCTGGGAAGGATGGCGGATCGAGGTAAAAAAAAAAACACTTCTTCGCTAGACAAATAACTGATGGTATTATTTATATTTATTTAGGTGAAACGATAGTGATAAACTTAAAAATGGAAGCGAAGAGATATCCCGATACTCAATCTCGAAACATTATAGCGGATATCATCGGTTCTAGCGTGCCTGCAAAAGCAGTCGTCGTTTCTGGACATATAGATAGTTGGGACGTTGGAATAGGTGCAATGGATGATGGAGGTGGCATTTTTATATCTTGGAACGCATTAAAATTGTTGAAACATCTCGGCATCCGGGCGCGAAGAACGATAAGGTTCATAATATTTCAAAATTTAATTTAATTATTAATATGATTATTAATATAAGATTAAGTATGTATATTCTGTAAGCGTCTTGTTATACAGCAAATTATTTATATTATATTTAGAATTTATAATTTATAATTTATATGATATTATATATATATATATATAGAATGATAATGTGGACTGCCGAGGAATTTGGTCTTCTCGGAGCGGAGCAGTATATACGAAATCATGCTGCAGAGAATGGAAATTTGCAGTTCGTGATGGAATCTGATTTCGGCACTTTCACGCCTACAGGTCTCGAAATTTCAGGAAACAAAATGACCCAATGTATACTTCAGAGAATAATGCGGTTAGTTCCTTAAAATTTTGTTTTCGTTTGATTTATATTTATTATTGCGATTATAAAATATTAATTTTTTTATTTGTTATTTATATTTTTAAGAAATTTTAAAGTTTAAAAAACGTTTATTGTTTTTATAACAATTTTTATATTTAAATTTAAATAAATATTATTTTTTTATATTTATTTTATAATAATTTTTATTATTTAAAATAAGCATAGACTTTTATATTTCTAGATTGTTGGCTCCGTTGGGTGACATGAAATTAAAGAGCCCATGCACAGGCCCTGATATATCGTTTTGGATTAAAGCTGGCGTACCAGGTGGTGCTCTTTTGAATCGAAACGAAAAATATTTCTATTATCACCATACAAACGCGGATACCATGTTGGCAGAAAATCCAAAAGCTCTGGATATGAATACAGCTCTATTCGCAGCGGTATCATTTGTTTTAGCAGATATCAGCGTTGATCTGCCTCATAATTTCACTAGCGTATCATAAAATTCAGTTTTTGATATATATATATATATATATGTGCACATATTGATGAATATGTAGAATTCTGTATCTAGATTATCGACTTCATCGCCATGTTTGAGGGTAGCATGGCGATGAATCTTAAGTTCACTCTCATACATAAATCCAATCCAATCCAATGACGCGACACTTCAAAGTCGAAACAAGGCCTCTCATACGTATGTCTGTGGTGTGCACGCAGGTTGTACATAGAGACATACGGGACTTATAATTTAATGCTCGTTCCGAACGACAGTTTTTGATTTTCTTGGCAATAGATATTCTTGATGGTTTGCCAGACTACCGAAAAGGAATTATGAGCGCATGAAAATTCTTTGAATCTGCTTGAGATCGAATCCGGAATCTCTGGCATAGTGCGCTATTATGTCATGCTCGTGCTCATTAATAAATCACATAGACAATATCGCGGACAATATTGGGTAATAGAAATTTAATGGCATAAGTTAATACAATTAAGTATCGTTCTATTTTTGTTACTGAATGTCAAGAAAGATGGAATCATGATGGAAAGAAACTCAAGTGTAACTCTAAATATATTTTTAACAGTTAATGACGTTTAACAATTAAAAACGTGATACCATATGCCACCGTATGAAATTCATCTCAAGAATAAATCATCTGATAAGTTTTTTCGCATTATATATGAAATGCTTGTGTTGATTTGTATCGATCCAAATGAAAATCACCTATCACAGACAATATCACATGATAATGATATATTTACAGATAGAATGCATATATGTGTATACATAAATTAAAACAAGAAATATGATCTTAAATTTTGAGTTGTTCTTTTCTTTCTATTTTATTTCTTTCTATTTTATATTTATTTATTTCTATTACATGGCAGTTTAGATTTAAATATAGAAATCTGTGGAAGTGGATATGTAAATTATTGAAATTATGTATTCATAGAGTGTTTTATTTCAAATATGCTTGTATATACAATCACAGCATATAAACGATTAGGCCTACGATAATGAATAGGCCTAGACTAAATTCTTTAAAAGCATCGAAATGCAAATGTGATCAAACAAGCTAGATTTCATGAATCACTTTCTATTTGATCTCTTTGCTTGCTTAACAATCTTATTAAAAGATTTTTCAAAGACTATTCAAAATATATTATATCGTGGCTACCTCGCAAAAATGCTAAAATTAATAGAATACATATGTTCCACAAAGTCCAATTATTAAGATATAGCTTCATTTCTCTGATTTGCAATAAAGCAAATAAATTGTATTAAAATATAAAAACATTTTTATGCTAAATTATAATGGGATACATAAGTTTTCATTAGTCACGAAAGATTTAAGAACTAATAAATAAAGAACTAAATTAAATGATCTTATAATCTCTCACATATTATTCTCGATATTTAAATATTAGTTTGAATATTAGTTATCTTAAAATTTCTGATTGTATGTATAAATTATCAGTCTCAATCAAGCATCAATGAATTTTGTGATTTATATTAATGTATCTTCGTCCTGATTTGGAAAGACCATCAATAAAGAATGCTGAGAAGTCGTTCTCTGACTTGAAGTTAACAGAGCGGTTTTCTCACCTCCGCTGCCATTCATCGAGCAATCCGGAGAACTGCCATCGAAAGCTATGTAATTGGTGGTCGTGCTACTCGTAGATGGCATGTCATTTAGATCCGGTGAGGCCAAAGGCGGAGCCTGACCTGGACGAGCATTAGTACCGTCTAATGAGACGATCTGCATACTATATGACTCACGATATCCAGATGTACTAGATGTGTCTTCGTCCCAGGACACATCTGACACCTGAGGATGCACGTGGTGATGAAAGTAGTGACAATGATGGTGCTGATGCGCCGCTCCATGGAAATGCTGCTGATCTGCAGGCATGTTGGAATTTTTGTCTCCGTCCGATTTGCGAATAGACTGGCTTCGTCTAGAACGAATGGATGAGGAATTAGATGGAATATTAGATGATAGCGGCGGATCCACTGCTGATGATGTCTGTCCTGTCGCTTTCGGTTGACTCGTTGGTTGTTCCACGAGGGCTGCATCCAACTGTTCCAACTTTGTCTACGTCGTGAAAGATAATATTCTATGTAAAGTAGAATTTAATACTAAATAATCAATTAAATTATAATTAAAAGTAAAAATACGATGATAATGAAAACTATCGAGAAGCTATATGGAAAACTAAAAAATTCTATAATTCAATAATGATTGGAAACTTGAGACCGGAAACACTGAAAAAACTTATGTAAATGTTATCACCTCAATGTGACTCTTTCGACTTTTTCTTAAGCGGAAGGTCTTCTTGCTTTGGCCCATAGAACGTTGTAAGCGAGGCTTGTCGGTACGTAATTCTCCGGAACTGTCTTCGGTCGGACTGCTTGGACTTAGCTGGCCCGTCACCGTCTCTCCTGGCGGGACAGTCGACGATCACACATGTCGCGTCTACCGTTTTATTCACGAATTCTACTCTACGATTTATCTACTCATGCTTCTTTTTCGAAGTGTATGATTCAAGATTGTTTTTGAAGTGCGTAGGAAATATTTTACAACCGCGTTTCGCGCATACTTGATGGTACTATGTACTATGTACATCTCTAGTACAAAGTAAGTTTTTTTAAGATTATAAATATATTCTATTTTATAATTTTTGAACATTCTTAGACGTGTGACTCTCGACAGAGATTAGACATTACATAGAAAATTAGGGGTGTATTCTTTATGGAATCGAATGACATTTAGATCGATCGTTAATTCTGAAACAAAATATTTCAACTTTGATATTTAGAGAAAATGCTATAAAAACATGGATGAATATAAAAAGATCAGACATAGATTAGAAATGATTACTGTACAGAGAATGTTTTATATAGATTGACATATAATGATGGAGAGATTTTATACGTGTAGAATACGGTATTGCATGTAAGTTGCACATTAGTTAAAAATCGGAATTAATATTTTTATAGAAAATGTTACAATGTCTATTATATGCATGCAAGATTGTATTTACAAAACAAATTATTTTAATGCTTCGGAAGTGATAACGTGAGAGTATTGTGATTATGTATGCACATGTTATACATATCCGCGCATTAGATATCCCAGAGGGAAAGATGTTTATGTCAGAGTTACATAAGAAACTTCTTGCAAATTGAGAGAATTAATTAAATATAAAAAAGAAATGAATCAAAATAGTCATTACATTATGTGTTAAACGTAATATTTGAATGCTTCTATTCTTAAATTATTCTATTCATTCCAGAAATACAAATTCTATTTTTTGGCAAAAATGTTAATGATGTAAATAATGGCAATGTCGGTTAATTAATAAATAAAACCTAGTGTAATACATAATTAGCTTTCGTCTTACTTTAATAAATTAATTAAAAGCGTAAAGTTTAATCCAAATTTTATTTGGAGACACGGTAGTGTTTCGGCGCTAAGACATGGCGTGAGACACTGACGTGCCTCAAATTTACCTTATGAGTTTTACTTCATGCAAAAGCTTAACTAAATCTGCAAAATCTAAACTACGAATTTATTTCTATTTAATTTAATTTCTAAGTAATTTCTCAAGTTTAATGTATTGATAAAGAATGATTGTTTTATATATGACATACAAAATGAATAATGCAACTAAAATAGATGTAACAAACAGAAGAAATATTTTCTACAATCTTGCATTTTTTTTTATTTTTATTTAAAGCTATCTGTTTAACAAGAACGCGGTAATGTCATGTTATTAATGAAAAGTATTACTGCAGACGAATTAATAAAATTGTAATTCCAAGTTATATTTTCAAAGTCAAATTTTTGATCGATTAATTTGATCGATCAAAGCTTTTAATTTTTGAGAATGAAGACTAAAGAAAAATTTAGTCTTCTAAAATAAATCTCTGTAAATTTCTTCAATTCATTAATTTTTGCAGTAATATTCAGATATTGTATCAAGTTAGAAGAAGGAGATGAAGTCTTTCAAGGAACATGTTATTAAATATATGTATCGTGTACAAGCTAAAGCGGGGACAGGGATTTACCTGCTGAGTTTCTAAACTCTACGGAAGAGACAAAGCGCAGCTTTGGCGCCTTTTGGTGAGGTAAGATAGAATGAAGCTTAACATGGTTACGTTCATCGCTAGTAGAAGATGATTGGAATCTATCTGAAACATGCCACATCGAACGTCTAATATGAGGGGAGGGATAACAAGTAAGACAGACCACGATATAGTAGTCATCGTTGATACGTTGTTCACGATCATACATCGTGTCAATGTTGCACACTTCGAACCTGAGTCTTGGGAATATTGGTTAAGTGTAATTGATGCGATAAAGTGTAATGTCTTAAATGATTTTGTTGAAAATAAAGTCACCTGAATTTGTAGCTTATGAATGATTCATGAAATTTCATATAAAATTTTACGTTTCTCGATGCATTTTAAAATTATATGAGTAATGAAATGAGATATTGTATTTATATCCTGATCTCATAATCACGATTTTACTTGATAAAAGTAATAGATGATGACGTACCAATTAGACAAAATATTATAATATTAACATACGATCAGTTATATGAATTGCTGTAAATACCTATACGATGTTGCTTCGATTAGAAAAAGTATATTAATCGATACTCTGTATTATAAGAAGAGAGCAAGTAATAATAAAGTATTTCAAAATGAAAGATTTTCATGATATCTGAAGAATTTATTGAAATCAATTGTATGTGTCCTTTGGACTAAGAAAGCTGCTGGAAATTGAATGTGTCGATATGAAATTGTCGATATCGATAGATGTTGCCGTCGTGTTAATTAACTGTGAAAACAATTAATGACAATTAGTTTCGTGCTGTCGAGTAAAGCAAGAAAGCGACAGAACATCGAAGCAACTATGATATGTAATAGAGAGTGACTACTCAACGATTACGGGTACCAACTGTTGGACATTACCATTGTCTAAATACTGCTATGTAATAAGTTCCTTATGAGTTTGCGTATAAAACGTGATGACAGGAGACGATAATAGAATACCAGTGTTCTAAAAGAAAATACCGTGAAATAAGATTGCGTATTCTACAATTTTTAAAGAACTTTTTATATCATCATACAATAATATTTTTATACAATTTTACGATCTGATCTTTAATTTCTGTCATATTTTAATTACATTATAATTTATTTAAATCACTATTTAATCAATCTCGTTTCACGGTAAAGATGGATTAAGGAGGTAACAAGAAGTGGACGAAGACCGAGGTAGGCGACGCAAGAAACAGGACGAGCGATCGATATGATCAAAATTACAAAAAAGTGTTAAGCGTGAGAGGGGCACACACCAGCAGGATATATATTATAGATCGTGTTAGAATTGATTGAGTTGTAGAATCGGTCCGCTTACCTCCGTTCCCTAGCTAGCAATGGAAGTAACGTAATGATCAATGTGTCAATAATACGACCAGAGAGAGAGAGAGAGAGAGAGAGAGAGAGAGAGAGAGAGAGAGAGAGAGAGAGAGAGAGAGAGAGAGAGAGAGAGAGAGTAGAGTAGTAGTAGTAGTAAGTAGTAAGTAAGTAAGTAAGTAGTAAGTAAGTTAACGTAACGTTAACGTTAACGTACGTTAACGGTTAA